>NC_143015.1:109227487-109317987 GCF_055824585.1 Amblyomma mixtum
TGGCCCACACGTTTAGCGTAGTCCAGTGTCGAGGCACGGGCATATTTCGGGCATATTTGTCGACTTTCGTCCAGCTAGTACAGGTCTGTTTAATATTTTATGAAGTTGCAGCATTGAGCGATATGAATACTGCAAAATCTAATAGTGAATGGATTGACTTCCATGTTTCCGCATGCACCAATTGCTGTCACCTGAGATAGGAATCTGCTGGGCGTTCTGTTAGTGAACCAACATTATTTCCATAATTGGAATTAGTGCAGTATAGTGGGGCGGCGTGGACCCGAGGGGGGCGGGGGCGACTGCTTGGGCCCACGACGTGAGAGCCACTTGTTACGATTTGTCAGTGGTTGTCAGCAGTCTAGTCTATTCCATCCATCTTCAGTGGAAGCTGGCAATATATGTGTGTTGGGGAAGTTGTTTTGCGCATCCCCATAATGTGTGATCCCGTTTTCCCGGGGGACCGTAGTTACAATTTGGGCTAGAAGGGTCGAAGCCACCGTTGGTGATAAGCGGCAAACGGGAGTTACCGTGAAGAGAATGAAAGTTACCGTGAAGGCAACGAGAGTTACCGTGATGAGAATAAGTTTCAAATCGAGTGAGCAGGGTGGCCAGGGCTCTGTCGAGGTCATGATGCGGAGGTTGGGGGGAGGGTATGTCGGGCGTTGTTATTTGTAGAGGCTGGTAATTTCAGCGCAGTCTCGGGAGTTACCGCCAGGCCATCCGGGGAGGACGGCGCGTCGGGGGCCCGAATTCGGTTCATAAAACCGCGGGCTAAATGGTCGACTCCCTCGTTCCCGAAGTTCCCAACAAAAACAGGATGTGGAAGCGTTCAGCAGCGCGCATAAAATGTAGCATTGGTCGCTTTAATCTGGCTGAGAAGAAAGAAGGCCCCACAAGGAGCCACGGATACGTCTCGGCTTAGTACTGGTTAAAAATTAGAACTCACGCCAATAGAGAACATACGATGCAATATATTAGAAATATTTCATAGCCTGACATATTTTGCAGACAGGCGATGTGGGCAGCACAAGCATAAAATACATTTGGCTTAAATTTTATTCGATTCTAAGTTCTGAGGGCGCTGCGAGTTTCATACTGATTGTCAAGATTGCTAAACATAAGCGATATGAGCAGTTTTCAGCCTGTCCCGGTTGTGGATGAATTGAAAACGGAAGTCGCAACACTTTTCATCTGCAGTCTCCGGTCTATTTTTTTTCTTTTAGCGTCAAGCCCATGTGGGCAAGACGGATGGCATTGTCGAGTAATCACACTAACAGTACTTAATCAGTTGTTCAAGTGTGTGGGAAAAATGTGTGTAAGGTAGAAGATATTCGCATTTGATTTTTGCGTTTACCTAGTAAATATTAACAGCAAAAGCAAGCTAGTAATCACTTGAACCAACCGCTGAAAACCTGAAGTGGTTTGTGCTGCTGTACTACATCAAAAAAAAAACGACAAAACTAGAAAAAAGCAACAGATTTTGAGCACATGTAAACAAGAAAATAGCACGGATATATTATAAAAACGCCTGCAATGCCTCTCTCAGTGAACTGTAGCGCTCGCTATTTAGTGGTTCGATGGGTCATAACGAGCCAAACTCTGCCCTTACAAACACTATCACGCGGACAAAGGGCACCAGAACAATCGTGGATATGCCTTCCAAAGATACGGCAAGTCGCCGCAACCCATCTTGTCAGAGTTTTCGGTGCTTTGAGGTCGCTACTATAGAAAAAGATTTGATTGATTGGATTTGATTTGACTTGATTTGATTTATTGGGGTTCAACGTACCAAAGCGACTCAGGCTATGAGGGACGCCCTAGTGAAGGGCTCCGGAAATTTCGACCACCTGGGGTTCTTTAACGTGCACTGACACCGCACAGTAAACGGGCCTCTAGAATTTCGCCGTCATCGAAATTCGGCCGCCGCTGCCGGGATCGAACCCGCGTCTTTCGGGTCAGAAGCCGAGTGCTGTAACCACTTAGCCACTGCGGCGGGGCCTACTATAGAAAAAGGATCTATTCCCATGATTCTCCCTAAGCTATTTGCCCCCGTCCATCGCTAGAAAAAAAGAAACGAATGCAGACAGAAGTCTCAGATGGCACTCAGAGTTTCTTTTTTTCCTCATTGCGCGGTTCATGTGGTCACCTACAAAGTGAGCCAGTTCTGTGACTTGTTGCCTCTAAACCAAGAGACGCTTTATATCGCGAATAAGGCTAGGCTGAGAGCTAGAATGTGTTGTTTGTTTCTTGCCTGTGGACCCTGCTCTGAGAGACACGTACCCTGTATAAGGCCCTGTATTAAGGCCGCATCGTTTAGTCATGAGCGTTCCCGACCACCAGCGAAGAAAGATAAAGAACAATGTAGTACAGCGACACTTCCTTAGGCCAGCGAGGCTGCGACTGCGAGCGCGTCCACGTGCACAACCCGCGTCCTCCTCCGCAACGATCTGGGCAACGCGGTGATCAACGAAATAAAGTTCACCTAGAGCGGTGGCTCAGTGACGCTCGGCTGGGACAGTTAAGGCCCTCGATTACTGAACCGGAGCACCAGGGTTCGTTCCCGGCTGCGGCAGCCGCGTTTTGATGCAGGTGAAACGCATAAGACGGCTGTGTGCTGTGCGGTATGAGTGTACGTTAAAGATCCCCAGAGGGTCGAAATTATCCCGGATCCCTCCACTACGAAGGCATAAAAGGAACAGAAACAACGTAGTCTCGGAGCAAACTTCCTTCGTCTATTCAAGCGAACACTTGTTTCAAAAACCATGAACCAACTAGAATAAAAAAGTTTCTCTTCCTTCACTTCCTTCACGGCGTAGTTAAGGCGTCCAACAAGAAATCAGGCTGTTACTGCGCCCTTCCTACTCGTTAACAAGTGAACACACCATAAGGCATACACTACTTTTCGTCAGTGCGACAGAGAAGCAAATTCTTATGGCCCCTCCTGTTCATATGAATGCTACAGCATGTTTGTCACCTGTTACTAGCACCTCTCAGCAAGTAGTCACCATTTCTCGTCCTTGTGTATCTGGCTATAGATATGCGAGAGCATGGTGGTCCATTTTTGAAGACGGAGCAAGGAACTAACCGTTTGCTTTCTTCATCGGGTCGTAGTTGGCTGTTGCGGGATATCCCCTTGGACATGTTGTTCGCACTGGACTGAGTGGAGCGTCTACGGATAGGCACAAGAGCTCGCGAGTCTCAGCGGCACTCTGCTGGTACCAAGTGGCTCTGATGATTGTCTCCATGACAGCGAAGAACCAACATCTTGACTGAAACCAACTAAAACATGGGCGGCATGTAGTGAAAACCTTTTTACTCATACAAACGTTCGAGTAAGTTCAGAAAAGGGAGAGCAATTTTCTATTGTACTGTTGTATGAGGCAGAAATCTGCTGCAAGGCAATTCATCTCTAAAAAAGTGGCTAAATTCTGCGCCTCTCGTGAAAACAACTGGACACTTAAGCTCCGCCTTAAGGGTACGACGCGACAGAGTTAGAATTAATGCCCATATATGCCGAACTTTTCATTGTCAAGTTCACATTCATAGTTGCCCGGAAGACCTCGTGCCATTGTTCGCGTATAAAGGTAAACTTCTTCATCCTGTTGCCTTGCTTTTTTTGCGGAGTCATGGGCAACAAAATATTCTGTTGTTAGTAGCTCGCCTATCTTTGTGTCTATATGCGTATTATGCGCACTTGGCGTGCATGCATTCTGTCCAGAAGCTAGTGTTGCCCTCGCTAGCGGAGGACATCGGGCGACTTATGTGTAAAGCTGCGAGTGCGACACCTTGTTCGCGTGTTCTTTATCGGCCACAGGTTAGCTCAAGCAGCCACCATTAATTCAGGCAGTTACGGTGCCTTTTTCACACAGCGCCACGAGGTCCAGTGTTTCTTTATTTTTACATAGCGCAGCCTCGCAGGAATTAAGACAAATGGGGATAACAGTGTACATATAAATTATAACAATCACCAGCATATGGGAAGCATAGCTGCTGATTGTTATCTTCTGTCTATACATAGCATTGTAATTACTTTTTAACAAACTTTCAAACATTCAAAACCAGGAAACGCATGGCAAAAACATGTCGCCAAACCACAGGATGGGCACAAGTATACGGCCAGGAGTTACAAATATCTCTGTAGTGTGCACAATACGGAAGTCATTATGAGCAGTGAAAGGTGAAATGTTTCGTTCGTGGTAACTTCTTACTGCTGGTTTTGAATGTTGAAAATAGTTTGCAACTGACTCAAATCGCTTGTGTATATGTGCAGTAAATTTAAACATTCCATGCGACGGCGTCAGGTAAGTGCAGCAAGCCGCAAGGTGCAGTAGATCTCAATTAACCCTCACAATTTTTTTATACAGTCTATAGACTGTCCATAGACTTCTGTCTATCAAGTCTTAGACTCTCTATAGACAAATCCTAGGCAACAGTCTACAGGCATTTTAAATTGCTGTAGACAGTCTATAGATTTTCTATATGAACAAACACTTTCAGTATATAGACAGTCTATAGACCATGTATAGACAAAGAGAAATTTCTATAGTAAGGCAATAGAGCCTATAATAAATTCATACACCCTCTGTAGACCCCTTTTAAAGGGAAATGTGGTTATTTTTAGCGTAAACCTGAACGCGCCCATAGTGCTGCAGATTACAACTGTACAATTTTCTCAGGCACTGTAGGTGTGGGTGCTAGGCTCTCGTAGCCTCAATGATTCATTGCAAATCAACTCACCCACGATGGCTGGATTCAGGCGCAGGAAGCCCCGCCCAAGCCACGCAGTGGTGGTTGGGGAAGTACCGCATCCAAAGAAACAGCGACGCTTGAAAATAAACAAGAACGTCGGCAAACGTTCTTCCGGCTACGTGGAAGATCTCTCCTTGTATAAGTTTACTGAACATCGTATACCTTGTGTGAACAGGTAATTGCTTGAAAATAATCTTTTAGGCGCATTTCCAAGCTCCATATTTAGAGATGACATGAATGAATTCACGATCTTATTCGTAAACAGGTCAGTCATAATACTCAGCGTCAAACATTTGGTGAGCCATTGGCCCCAACATGTTTTGTACCCACAGAAGCATGGCACAACGAAGATGCCTTGCACATAAACCGACCTCTACGCTTAAGTATGCAAAACCCGTAAAGGCGTAGTCGGATAAAACTTGTCTGCAGCGGAGCTCCACCCACGTTCAAGACCGCCGCACAGAAATCCTCAACGACAAAAAAGTAGTCCATTGTTAAAACTTTGTTACCTAAACAAGAAGCTAAACACAAGATTATAAGCTTTAGAATTCTGATACTTGACTTGATTAATATAGTGAAACATTAGAAAGTTGATTTCATTTACTATTGTCACTGGGCAGTGGAATAATACAGTTCACCACAGACCGCGACCCAGTCTTAGCAACTGCTCTTTTTTAAGTTGTATCCTACAATACATGTCCAATAACGCAAGGAGTAGAAACAGTTATCGATAATAAGCGCCCCTTTCTGGTGCTTTTTCAAGAAAAAAAAAATGCTTTGTTGCCAGCATTAGGCTTACGTTGCTTAAACCGTTTTTATGACCGGTTCCAGGTAGCCGAGATAAATGGACTGCCCTTCCACTGCGTACCTAGGGGCCCGACTGCACGAGGTGGTTCTGTTAGTCGCTACGTTTAGCGCCGAAAGCCATCACCGCGTCTGCAGCGCAACTTCCTAGGAAAGCACTGGGGCACAGAAAGAAAAAAGTCTCCGTCGGCACAGAACTTGATCCGGTCGGAAAATATGACTGAAATTTCGGTCTTCCTGTCGTTGCGGCAGATTTTTCTGAAGTATTGCGAAGCTGTGTATCGTTGCGAAAGAACTGGCTCGGTCGTTACGACAGGAGACTGCTTAATACTACAGAAAATCCTGTTGTTACGACAAGGATTTCTGTCGTCAGGTGCCAAAATACTCCAGAAAAGTATGTTATGACAACAGGCAATTTTCAGTTGTGGTTTTCGATATGTGGGCCCTTGCCAGTGGACCCTGCTCTCAAAGACACGTACCCTGCATTAAGGCCGCATCGTTTAGTCATAAGCGTTCCAGAGCAACCAGAGAAGAAAGATAAAGAACTTAATGTTGTGCACGAAGAATTCCTAATGCGAGCGAGGCTGCTACGGTGAGCGTGTTCCAATGCACAACTCCTGTCCTTCTCCGCGGCGATCTGGGCAACGCGGCGATCAACGAAATAAAGTTCACCTAGAGCGGTGGCTCAGTGACGCTCAGCTGGGACAGTTAGGGTGATCGATTACTGATCGGGAGTACCAGGGTTCGTTTCCGGCCGCGGCAACCGCGTTTCGACGGAGGCGAAACGCAAAAGGTGCCCGTATGCTGGGCGGTATCAGAGCAGGTTAAAGATCCCCAGGTGATCGAAATTATCCCGGGTCCCTCCACTACGAAGACATAAAAGGAACAGAAACGACGTACCGTGGGAGCAACATCCTTCCTCTATTCAAGCGCACACTTATTTCAAAGATCATGAACCAACTAAAGTGTGAAAATGTTTCCCTTCGTTCACTTCCTTCTGTGCGCAGTTAAGGGGTCCAACAAGAAATCAGGCTGTTAATGCGCCCTTCCTATTCGTCAACAAGTGAACACCCTCAAGCCAAATACTGCTTGGCATCAGTGCGACAGAGAAGCAAATTCCCATGCCCTGTCCTGTTCATGTGAATGCTACAGCATGTTTGTCACCTGTTACTGCCACCTGTCAGCAAGTAGCCACCGTTTTCTTCCTTGTGTATATTGCTGAAGAGATGCGAGAGCATGGTGGTCTATTCCTCAAGAAGGAGCCACGTACTCACCGTTTGCTTTCTTCATCGAGTCGTAGTTGGCTTGGCTGCCGTGGCGGGTCCACTTGGACACGTTGTTCGCACTGGACTGAGTGGAGCGTCAACGGGGAGGCACAAGAGCTCGCGAGTCTCAGCGGCACTCTGCTGGTGCCAAGTACTCATGTTGCTTGTCTCCATGACAGCGAAGAAGCGCCGACTGCCCCGAAAACACCTATAACATGGGCGGCTTGGAGTGAAAACCTTTTTACTAGTATAGGCGTTCTAGTAAGTTTAGAAAAGGGAGACCACTTTTCTATTGTACTGTTGTATGAGCCAGAAATCTGCAAGGCAATTCATCTCTACCAAAATGGCTAAATTCTCCAAGCTTCGTGAAAAAAACTGGACACTTAAGCTCCACCTTAAGGGCACGACGCGATGGAGTTAGAGTTAATACCCCTATATGCGGAATTTTCCATTGTCAAGTTTACATATTCACAGTACCTCGGGAGTCCTCATGCCATTGCTCGCGCATAAAGGTAAACGTTTTCATCCTGTTGCCTTGCTTTTTTTCGCAACTTGGCGGACCCATGTGCACCAAAATATTAAGTTGTTAGTAGCTCGCGCACCTCTCTATCTATATGCGCATTATGCGCACTTCACATGCTTTCTGTCCCGAAGCTAATGTTGCCCTCGCTAGCTCGGGGCGTCGGGCGACTCATGTGCAAAGCGTCAAGTTCGACCTCTTGTTCGCGTCTTCTTTATCGTCCGCAGGATAGCTCAAGCACCCGACATTCATTAGGGCAGTTATGCTGCGTTTTTTTACACAGCGCTACGAGGTCCAGTGTTTCTTCGTTTTTACATAGCGCAGCCTCGCAGGAATTAAAAGAAGTGGGGATAACAATGTGATCCAAATGGTAACAATCAGCAGCATATGGGAAACATAGTGCTCATTGTTACGTTCTGTATAAACATAGTATATTTAATTACTTCTGAACAAACTTTAAAACTTTGAAAACAAGGAAACGCAGGGCAAAAACATGGCGCTAAATCAAAGTAAGAGCACAGGTATAGGGCCAGGAGTTACAAGTCTCTGTGCAGTGCGCACAGTACATAAGTCAGCGCGAGCAAGCAGTGAAAGGTGAAATGTTTAGTTCGTGGTAACTTCTTACTGCTCATTTCGAATGTTTAAAATAGTTTGCAACTGACTCAGATCGCTTGTGCACATGTGCAGTAAATTTAAACATTCGATGCGACGGACTCAGGAAAGTGGAGCAAGCCGCAAGGTGCAGTAGATCTCAATTAACCCTCAGAATTTTTGTATACACTCTATATAATGTCCATAGACTTTTGTCTATAAAGTCTTAGACTCTCTATAGACAAATCCTAAGGAACGGCCTATAGGCAATTTAATTGCTGTAGACAGTCTATAGACAATCTACAGATTTATGGACATACACTTTTAACATATAGACAGTCTATAGATTCTGTATAGACAAAGAGAAATATGCAGTTTATAGATTATGTATAGACAAAGAGAAATATCTATAATAAGGCAATAGAGCCTATAATAAATCCATGCACTCTCTAGACAATTTTCAAAAGGAAAGGTGCTTGATTAACGCGGAAAATTGGGCGTGTTGGTACATGACTTGAATAAATAAATAGCAGCGCAAGGAGACAAGGACAAGAAGAGACAACAAGGACGGCGCTGAACTTCCAACTTTTATTTCTAACGAATCGTGCGAGCATATATGCACTCTGAACAATCCGGCGTCATCGTCAGTGCATGCGCAGATATTCCAGCTCTTTATCAGAAAGAGTGATAGAAGCGGAGCTAACACATGCTTCTCCCCGATTATAAATCAACTCTGATTCAATGATTTCCCGCGTTACACGTTGATTATTCTTTTTTCTAATGACGGTGCTAGCAAGGTCTGGGGAACATTCTTCACAGGTAAGACAGTGGGCGGCCAGAAGTCCTTCAAAATCTTTTCCTTTCAGGGCATTATCTACATTTTTGGCATGTTCCCTCAACCTGTCATTCACGCATCTCCCAGTTTGGCCGACATAAGTTTTGCCACAGATTAAAGGAATTTCGTATACCACGCCTTCTGCGCATTCAACAAAGGGCCGCCGATGCTTCTTCCCACAGTTCTTTTGCTTCGCTGTCTCGGGATCTGTCATCTTGCACAGCTTTGACAGCTTGTGAGGAGCAGAGAAGACGACTTGCACGTCGTACCGCTGCGCTACCTTTTTCAGATTGTGTGACAGCTTGTGAATGTAAGGTATCACAGCTACCTTATGCCTACGCTGCGCGTGGGCGTCACAATTACTCACGTCAGTGCGTAACTTGTTGAGTAGGCCTTCAGCAACCGAAATGAGAAGGTGCTGCGGATACCCGGCACTGCTCAGCCTATCGGCTTGATGGTTGAACGCTTCTGCGGCGAGATGCGGGCAACTTTTGCTAAGGGCGTTTTTAAAGCAGGAGGTGGCGATGGCTCGCTTAACGAGCTTTGAGTGCGCAGAGTTGAAAGGCAGAAGCGGTTTATTGGCGCGCGGATCATAGCCCCAGCAGACACCATCATCTTTAAAGTGAAGCCTAATATCTAAAAATCTAATTTGGCCGTTCACTGGGAGTTCGTGGGTTAGGTCAAGAGGCCTCATCACTGTTCCAAAGGTGCCCAATATCTCTCTAGCAGCAGTTGAAGGCCTACTCAACAAGTTACGCACTGACGTGAGTAATTGTGACGCCCACGCGCAGCGTAGGCATAAGGTAGCTGTGATACCTTACATTCACAAGCTGTCACACAATCTGAAAAAGGTAGCGCAGCGGTACGACGTGCAAGTCGTCTTCTCTGCTCCTCACAAGCTGTCAAAGCTGTGCAAGATGACAGATCCCGAGACAGCGAAGCAAAAGAACTGTGGGAAGAAGCATCGGCGGCCCTTTGTTGAATGCGCAGAAGGCGTGGTATACGAAATTCCTTTAATCTGTGGCAAAACTTATGTCGGCCAAACTGGGAGATGCGTGAATGACAGGTTGAGGGAACATGCCAAAAATGTAGATAATGCCCTGAAAGGAAAAGATTTTGAAGGACTTCTGGCCGCCCACTGTCTTACCTGTGAAGAATGTTCCCCAGACCTTGCTAGCACCGTCATTAGAAAAAAGAATAATCAACGTGTAACGCGGGAAATCATTGAATCAGAGTTGATTTATAATCGGGGAGAAGCATGTGTTAGCTCCGCTTCTATCACTCTTTCTGATAAAGAGCTGGAATATCTGCGCATGCACTGACGATGACGCCGGATTGTTCAGAGTGCATATATGCTCGCACGATTCGTTAGAAATAAAAGTTGGAAGTTCAGCGCCGTCCTTGTTGTCTCTTCTTGTCCTTGTCTCCTTGCGCTGCTATTTATTTATTCAAGAAAGGTGCTTATTTTTAGCGTAAACCTCAACCCACCCGTACGGCTGCAGAGGAAAGCTGTAAAATTTTCTCAGGCACTGCAGGTGTGGGTGCTAGGCTCTCGTAGCTTCACTGACTCATTATAAATCAACTCACCCACGATGGCTGGATTCAGGCGCAGGAAGCCCCTCTTGAGCCGCGCAGTGGTGGTTTGGGAAGTACCGCATCCAAAGAAACAGCGACGCTTGAAAATAAAGAAAGGACGTCGGCAAACGTTTTTCCGTGTACGTCGAAGATCTCTGCTTGTATAAGCTTACTGAACATCGTATACCTTGTGTTAACAGGTAATTGCTTGAAAATAATCTTTTAGGAGCATTTCCGAGCTCTATATTTACAGATGACATGATTGAATTCACGATCTTATTCGTCAACAGGTGAGTCATAATACTGAGCGTCAAACTTTGGGTGAGCCATTGGCCCCAACATGTTTTGTACCCACAGAAGCATGGCACAACGAAGATGCCTTGCAGATAAACCGACCTCTACGCTTAAATATGGAAAACCCGTAAATGTGTAGTCTGATAAAACTTAAGTCTGTAGCGGAGCTCTGCAAACGTTTAAGACCGCCGGTCAGTATTCCACCACGACAAAAAAGGAGACCATTGTTAAATCTTTGTTACCTAAACAAGTAGCCAAACACAAGAAAAAGATTACAAGCTCTACAAATCTGATACCTGACATGATTAATAGAGTGAAGCATTAAATAGTTGATTTCACTTACGATTGTCACTGGCCAGTGGAGTAACAAAGTTCGCCACGGACCGTGACACAGCCTTAGCATGTGCTCGCTTTTAAATTGCATCCTACAATAGATGTTTAATAGCGCAAGGAGTAGAAACAGTTATCGATAGTAAGCACGCCTTTTTGGTGCTTTTTGGAGAAAAAAGCTAGTTTGTTGCCAGCGTTAGGCTTACGCCGCTTAAACCGTTTTTATGACTCGCTCCAGGTCGCCGAGAACAACGCACTGTCGTTCCTTCCAGTACGTACCTAGGGGCCCGACTGACTGAATGTGGTTGGGTGCTGGTTCGGTGCACGAGACGAGCAAAGTGGCCGCTACGTTTAGCGCCAAAACGCCATCACTGCGTCTGCGGCGCAACCCGCCAGGAAGGCACTGCAGTACAGAAAGAAAAAGTCTCCGTTGGCACAGAACTTGAACTTTATCCGGGCGAAAAATATGACTGAGATTTCGGTCGTCCTGTCATTGCGACAGATTTTTCTGCAGTATTGCGAAGCTGTGTATTTTTGCGACAGAACTGTCTTTGTCGTTACGACAGGAGACTGCTTAATACTGCAGAAAATCCTGCTATTACGACAATGATGCCTACAGTGCGCTTCGTGAACCAACAACATTGCGCTGTAAGGAAAAACTTCAGCTGCAAGGAGCGGCAGGGGCCACACGAGAAAATTGTCCATAAACCGCAGTATATGACACAAATATGAATCTTGTAAGTTTGAGGTATTAATTTTGTGGAGAAATTTATTTAAAAAATGTGCCTCGCAAGATGTGTGTGGCGTGCGATGTGAAGTGAAAAATGATCATGTGATAGATTAGCGAAACGCATTTGTGGGGAAATAAAGCATATCTTATTGGTGGACATGGCTAACAAGGACGAGTGAGATTCTGAAATTTTTTTAAAGGAGGTGACCTTGGTTGGCTGATATGAGCAGCTGTGTGAGATCTCTAAGGGTTTATTTTGCCTAGCAGTCCTTAATCTATTCGGTGATAACCAAATGCCCTCCCATCTGTTCAAACAGCATCAATAGGCAACCACCACTGAGACATCACACGTATGCAAACTCAGTGCAGTCGGATCAGGAAGCAGGAAAGACCTAGAAGCAGTCATGAAGTAACCGAGATAAATCATCTACGACCGCTTACCACCTTTCGCTTAACCCGCGATCTCGTTACCAGAGCGAAATATGTACTGAAAGGAAAATGACATTGCACATACAGACGCCAAGCAGTCGGTGTAACTTCCGCAGGATTGCTGCCAGTTGGCCAAAGAAGCTTATCCATTCTACCAAGTATAACCCGTACTTTCATGTATACGGCAATGCACGCACTGGGCGCTATAAATGGCGATGTACGCAGCCTGCGCTCATAAAGCCGTGTGTGGTGTTTATTATCTTATCGAGCTTGGACCCAGAATGTTCAGATGACCTGTGCAGTAATGGACGCTATGCCTGGACGCCAAATTTAGTTCAGGAGGATAAGTTGATTATACTCTTTATGGCTGCTCCATGCTATTTGACGACTGTCTGCATCCAATTAGAAATAGTTGTTCGCTTTCACGCAAAGCTGCCCGCTCAGTAGTAAAACTGTCAGCATGTACCAGGCTTGAGAAAACAGCAGAAGTCCTTGGCATCTCCTCATTCTCCTCTCTATAGGTGATACGCCACGAACATCTTTTTACGGTGTTCTAACTTCATCCACATTTTCCTCCATTTGGTGTATACAGATTAGTTCTCCAAGAATTAAAACGCACGTATCTGTTCTTCACTTCGCTTGCTACATACTCACCATGTGAACCACCTTTTATTCAGGACTTTGCTCTTCTGTTGACATGCTGATCGTGCTGTGCTGGCAACAATGACACCATCCCAAACACCCCTGGAAAAGACCAGGTATAATCGCCATCAGCCTGTCTAAGCCCACTGCAGGGCAAAGGCCTCTCCTAATTCTCAACAATTAACCCTGTGCTTTACCAGTTGCGGCCACCGTATTCCCGCACACTTCTTAATCCCATCTGCACACCTAACTTTCTGCCGCGCCCTGCTACGTTTGCCTTCTCTTGGAATCCCCTCCGTTATACTTAAAGGGGCACTGAAGAGGAATCTGAACTCGTCTTTTTGCCGCGGGAACTTGATCTACACGTTCCTATCATTCTCAGAAACTGCGACTTATTGCCCTGTGTGGCCGATTTCCCTAATTAAATCGAATTAACGCCCGGCTCGCGCCTTTATTTTTTAATTCTGCCTCGTACGGTGGGCGGAGTCGACCAACGCGGGGAGTGCCTTTCAGCCAGCTCCGTGGAGGCTTTGCTTTCGCTTCATATTGTTTTTTAGGTTTCCGTGAATAAATAGTTTCATTTGTAGATAATATAACCGCGAAATAAGCCCGCAGAAATAAAAATACGCGCGGACTATTTGTTTCCACGGACTACTACGTATTACTCCGCCGATGGCAGAGCGGCAAGCCGCCACGGGACTGGGTGAAAGGCACTCCCCGCGTTGGTCGACTCCGCCCACCGTACGAGGCAGAATTAAAAAAAAAAGGCGGGAGCCGGGCGTTAATTCGATTTAATTAGGGAAATCGGCCACACAGGGCAGTAAATCGAAGTTTCTAAGTATGCTCGGAACGTGCAGATTGAGTTCCCGCGGTAAAAAGACGAGTTCAGATTCCTCTTCAGTGCACCTTTAAGGACCAGCGGTTATCTTGCATTTGCATTACATGCCCTGCCCACGCCCATTTCTTCCACTTGATCTCAACTAGGTTTTCATTAACCAGCGGTTGTAACCTCACTCACTCCGCCAACTTCCGATCTCTTAACGTTACACCTATCATTTTCCTTTCCATGCTCGCTGCGTTGTTCTTAACTTAAGCTTAACACTCTTTGTTAGCCTCCACGTTTCTGCCCCATAGGTGAGTACCGGTAAGATGCAGCTACTGCATGCTTTTCTCTTGAGGGATATTGGTAAACTGCCATTCATGATCTGAGAGAAGCGGCCATATGCGCTCCACCCCATTCTTATTCTTCCAGTTATTTCCCTCTCAAGATCCGGATCAGCGCTCACTACCTGCCCTAATACCAGGAATAATGCGGTGCGCCCAAGCCCACGTGATGCCACCCGAGGCTGTCTCTGACAGCACAGAATCCACGCCTCTCTTTTGGGCACTTGATAAGCACAGAAACTTTAAAAGCGCCTCTACGTTGTCATACGTATTTGGTTTGAATATGTGAATTGTTCCAACTTGACGCCTAAAGTATGCGTAGATACTTCTTTTCTAAATGAGCGTGCTGTTAATAGATTCGTACTACACGAAGCATATTACTGCGAAGCATATTACTGCGCCGAGCGGTGCGGCGGCGGAGGCTGGTCGGCGACTGGGGTTGCGTTGTCGGAGCGATTCAAGCGGCGCGTTGGGGAAAACTCTTCGGCGATGCGGCGTTCGGCGTCGGGGCGATTGGATCGGTGCGGCGGCGGAAGCGGGTCGGCGATTGGGGTTGCGGCATCGCGGCGTTACGAGAGACGCGTCGGGGAAAACTGTGCAGCGATGCGGCGTGCGACGTCGGGGCGATTCAGTTGCTGCGGCGGTGGAAGCTTTGCGTCGGAACGGCGTTCGGCGGCCTGGCCTCCAAAGGCCGCCGGAGCTAGTTTTCCCGACGAGGGCTCGAGGAACCACGTTGTCCTGAGACGAAACGGGACCCAGAGGGCGAAGACCGGCGTGGAGAGGGCGATCGCGACTCGCGGCGCGGAGGAGACGGTGAACTACGCTGACGGGTGACATACTCGGCGATGTCTTGAGGGCGCTCTCCAGGGCGTGGACGGGGTCTGTCGATAGAAAAGCCGCGTAGTCCCATTTCGCGATAGGGGCACCGCCGGTAGAGATGGACGGCCTCACCACAGTGGCAGCAGAGCGGTCGTTGATCCGGAGTGCGCCAGAGGTCAGTCTTCCGCGGTGCCTGGCGCCGATCCGCCCAGTAAGGAGTCGGCTGGGCAGAGTGCACCGCGACCAATGGTGCGGTGTAAGGCGAAGGCCCAGGAGGTGGGGCCGCGTGGCGCACGACGTCCGCGTACGTGACTGGCTGGACAGGAGTCGGGTACGGCGAGGGATCGTATGGAGTCGGTTGCGGCGCCGGCGCAACTGCAGCGTCTTGTGCCCTGAGTGCCTGCCGGACTTCCTCGCTGATGACGCTGGTGATGGAATCGACGCGAGGGGGCAAAGGTTGCTTGAAGGTGCTGCAGCTCCTCGCAGACCACGGAACGGATAATTTCGCGAAGGGAGTCCGGATTCGTCCTGGAATCATGGTCGAACCGCTCCAACGTTGACAGAGTCGACGTTGGACGCAGTTGCCGGTCGTACTGATGGTATCTCTGCTGCAGCAATTTCTCCATGTGCACGGCGTCGGCCAGAGACTCCGCGACGGTATTGGACAGGTTAGGCACGAGGCCGGAAAAGAGCTGTTCTTTTACGGCGCGCATCAGGTGCCGCAGCTTTTTTTCTTCAGGCATGGCCGGATCGGCGCGATGGCAAAGACGCGTCACATCCTCGACGTACATGGCAACGCCCTCGTTGGGGAGCTGAATTCTAGAGGACAGGGTACGCTCTGCGCTCTCCCGGCGGTCGCTGTTGGCGTACGTACTCAGGAGCTGACGTCGAAAGTCCGGCCACGTAGAGAAAGTAGTCTCATGGTTTTCGAACCACGTGCGTGCAGAGTCTTCAAGGCTGAAGTACACGTTACGCAGCTTTTTAGCGTCGTCCCAGCAGTTAAAGGTTGCGACCCGTTCGTAGTGAGCCAACCAGTCTTCGGCATCTTCAAACAGGTCACCGTGAAAGGGCTTAGGCGAGCGTGGGGTCTGAAGGGTGAGATAGGTGGGGCTGGCTGCAGGGACAGTCGTAGGCAGGGCGGGCAGTGGCGTCGCCATGAGTGGAGTGGTATTTGAAGGCGCGCTGACAATAGGGAGGGCCTCGGGGGACAGGCCTCGGATCCTCCGGCTGGCACGATAGACAGGGGTGGTCACAAGAGGCGGGCGCGTCGAGTCGTCCTCAGGAGTAGGGAGCATCGGTCGCACCTCCACCAGTATCACGACCAGAGGAGCCGTGAAGGTAGACGTCGGGAAGAACCCAAGACTGGGAGCCTTCTTTTAATTATCGAGCCAGGTTCCACGACACAGAACAGAACAGCGCGCCACGAGAGCCCACCGCCGCTTCGTCGTCGTCTTCGACTCAGCGCGGAGGCCGCGCGGCGCGTTAGGCGCGTGGCAATATTATGACGGCTTCTTACGCTGTCAAATTGCTGCGAGGTGACATTTCAGCTGCAACACATGCAGTCCAGTTAAAGCATAGTGAACCTCTTCCTGGGTGGGACACGAGAAAGAAATAATAAAAGAAATAAAAATGTGTTTCACCGTGTGTTTCGTGTGAAAAAAAAAATGCCCGGTAAATGCCACCTCTTTTGTTAAATCAGGATGATCTAATTCAAGCACTCTCACAGAGCCTTAAATAGAAAGTATCTTTGACGCCTCAAACAGGGCAATTTTAGAACGGCGAAAAGATAGATTTAAAATAGCTCCACTTCTCAAACGTACACTTGTGCAATTTAGCAATTCAAGGAACTACATCAGAAAATCTAACCATTAATGCGCCTCTCAGACAGTGACTCTGGTACAATGCACGGCATGAGCGCCTGGTTAACAAGCTGCGAGATACTTTTGCTAGGTTTGCGTTTTGCAGCCCTGCACGAATGTATGACAGCAGGAATTGTAGCGAGCTCACGCACGAGGTGTAGCCTGAGACGCCGGTTTCACGGTCTGCGAGCACTGATTGGTCGATGGGGATATACTGCATCCAAAGAAGGGCCAGTCCCGCAAGAACAAAAGAGTTTCGGCGCTTACAATAGAAAACGCGCCAAACTACCTGTGCTTTCGAGAAGCTTGCAGGGAAATCAACCTCACCAGTGGGTGTAACTCGTCAAATCAGCCAAAGTTTGTTGGGCCACTGCGCCGGGGATAACCGGGTTTTCAAATTTCTAAGAAGTTTGGTTTATCGGGGTATAACATCTCAAAAGAACTCAGGCTATGAGGGACGCCGTAATGAAGGGTTCCGAATCATTTAAACACCCTGGGGTTCTTTAACGTGCACTGACATCCCACAGTGCACGTGCCTCTAGAATTTCGCCTTCATGGAAATTCAGCCGCCGCGGCCGGAATCGAACCGCCGTCTTTAGGGTCAGCAGCCGAGCGCTGTAACCACTGAGCCACCGCGGCGGGTAATTTTCTAAAAAGTGATATGGATATTACTTACGATGGGCTACACGCCTCTCATTAAATTATGACGCCTAACAGTAACACTTAAAAGGGTAACTATTCAATATTTGTTAACCTGCCTGACAATTAGCATGGGTTAGCTGCATACTGATGTTCTACGCTGCTGACAATGCAATGTCAAAAAGCGCTGTTCTAACACAAAAAGCCTACTTATAAAAACTGTGTAGAGTTTGAGGTCAAACACCTTGCCTATTTGTCTAGTGATCCAAGTACTCACCACCGGCGACGCTGTGCTTAGCTCTTGAGTGGGCGTTCGGGACTGGTGCCTTCGGACATGTTATTCGTGCTGGGCAACTTGGAGCGACAGAACGTTGCTAATGCCTCCGGTGTCGTGAAGTGGCCGTCGCAAAAACGTACCAGCGAACGGCGATCCACCAGGCGGCTCTGTCGGCTGTTTCCATGACAACGACGAAGCGGCATCATCTTCCGGCCCTAGAGGAGTGCTGAAATTAAAGGAGTGGGTTAAGCTCCACGGTATTGTCTTCGTCTCGACGATTAACAAAGATCTAAGTTGAGTTGGAGATTTTTTTTATTAGTTAGGGAAGTCGCATGGTAATGGGAGGGGGTAACGAGGAACAGACACAGTCTTCCATGTTTGCGCGATTGTCAGTCACTTCACGGTTCTCTGATCGGGTCACCATGGGAGCCACATCTTGCGAACACCATTTGGACATGAGTGCTAGTTGAAACCATAAGTCGGCACACTCACTCATGACTGTACTCATATTCACCTCACTCACACTGACGTCTGTGAATGCGAGTGGACACGAGTGTGAGTGAGTGAGTGAGTGAGTGTGTGTGTGAGTGCGAATGGCCATGCGTATCAGTATGATTGAGCCACCTGTCATGGTGCCGAGGTATGGCTGAAACGGCAGGGTGAGGTCTCGGAAAGTGCCGTGACAAAGCCAGGGCAGCAGCGCTGATGGTGGGATATGTTGCATCGCGCAGTGAGGGCCAGTCATCATTATCTCTGCATAGCGGCTCCAGTGAGCCAAAATAAGGGACGTATAGGCGGAGTAGGCGAGGAACTTATTCAAAAAAGACCTGAGATCAGGTGAGGGGGGCCTTACGCGTAAAAAAGTTTGCCGGGATTTAACTCCATTTAAATCGATGTGTGACGTGCGAAAGTGCTGTGACGAAATAAATGGTAACGCCACAAGCGACACCACAACAACGAGATGGCACAAATCTCAAATCTGCGAACTAAAACTTTTTCAGAGGTAGCCCGGAACAAAATCTTTGGAAATGACCGGGGTCAAATTTTCCTGTTAGCCATCGTGTCGGGCGCGGTCAAGCACTGTCATCTTACTTGGGCACCTTGCTTGTGCATCGCTCGTTGCCATAGCAACTCTGACGTCAAGCGGTCAGAATTTAGCCCGGGAAACCCACCAAATTTGACCTCGGCCAATTGGACAAATATCGATGTTCAACCATAATTGGGCCTGCCCGACATGACGGCGACCTCCAAATGTGACCCGGCCCATTGTAAAAATTTTGCCCAGTACAACCCCGAAAATTGACCCTGGCCGATTTGGATGAAAATCGATTTCCAACCGTAATTTAGGTGTAAAAGTAACTGCGGTTTAACTACTATTGAACTTATTGCTGCAGTGCCGCGTGTCTGCCACAACGTTGTCATCGCTAACGCATGCAACCCATATCTCTCACCACGCCACGTGCCTCAAAGCACGATTGAGGGGGCCACTGACCCGGGGAGCCAGTTATGCGCCCTTCCTTTCCTCAATATCACCGGAGTCTCGAACGCTACCAACGCCAATAAATGAACGCCGACGGCTTATAGGTTCAGGGCCGCATTTCTGCCACAACGTTGCCAATGCTAGCACGCAGCTGACGTCACTACCGCCACGTAGTTTGAAGCGCGATTGAGGTGTCCACTGTCAAAGGGGGCCAGTTATGGGCCTTTCCTTTGCTTTCGAAACTCTTGCTGAAAATGACAACTTTTTCGAGGAAAGGAAATGCCGCAGTAACTGTCGCACATATCTCAGTGGGCACCCAAACCGAGCCGTAAGAAAGAAGAATAAAGGAGGCAGTGGAAAAAAACCGGAAGAGGTGTTCGAACCTGGGTCCTCCGGCTCAGTAGCTCATCATCGGTTTCGGCACAGCTCTTGAGCGGCTGAAGGTCAAATCGACGGAGTCGGCGAAACTCGCGCAACATGGCGCACTGAAGCCTTCTCTTTGAAATCGACGCCACATTTTAATGCGAAAGCATTCTGTGCATGGCCCATCGCTAACAAAACGCGGCGTCGGCTCTGACCAGCAGCTGGTGTCTCGAAAATCCCAGATGTCGTCACCGCGCCGTTAATGAAAATTTAAATTTCTTCGGAAGGCGCGAGGAGGTTAACAAGCACTTTCGTTCTGCGAGGCGGGCAAGCAACTCATGGGGCGCAAAACCACGTTGCTTCTTGTCGAACAAAGCTGAACATAGCATACGCACTGACTAACGGCTGTATGCTAAAGACTAGGCCTGTCCTTAGAAAGGAAAAGAAAAGAAGCAAGAATAATTTTGGAGGACGCTTAAGCTTCGCCTTGAATAGTGGAATGCGACAGCGTCTTGACGCGATGCCGGGGAGACCAGGGAACGCCCTACCCATTGGGCGTCAATTCGTGTGTAAAAACGTGCTTAACGGCAACCCAAGTGTAGCGTGAGACCGTGCTGAAGAGGCGGAAGAAGCGGCGGTGGCACTCGCCCTCATTGATCCGACGTGCACCATGCTTCTCTGCGACTCGCGTCAGACGGTCAGAAACTTCGCCAAAGGATGGATATCGCAGAAAGCGGCCCGAGACCTGAGCAATCGACAAGTCCAGCAGAAGGTAGAATTTCAAACCAGAATTCAGTGGTTACCGGCGCACATGGGAGAAGTATCGAAGACGTATCGCAACCGAAACGAGACGGCACACGCCAAGGCGCGCGAGCTCGCGAACCGCGCCGGCGACCGTCGTTCGTGGAATAGCACCAGACTGCTTGACCAGCTACAACGAAATTACCAAGGACCTCTGCGTGGCCCGCCGAACTTTCCCTGGAATAAAACTGGAATTCCAAAAGAGAAATACATTAATGAACCCAGCTACATTTCCGCCCGCACTGACCACCCACTTAAGGTGCGCGAGTACAATAGCCGTATAAACGTATTCAAATATAGTTTTTTCCCACGAACAGTGCATGACTGGAACTGTCTCCCTTCTCGGGTCGCTACCGCTCCTCCTACATCGTTTCTGGCCGATTTGCAAAGCCACCTGTCAATATAAGTGCAATAATTCTTGTCCGAGTGTATCATGCTGCTTTTTTTTTTGAAATTTTTACAAAGTTGATTATTCCTAAAGCTTTATTCTTTAAGCAGTGCTGTATTTTAAAATGTATCTTTTTTGTGTGTGTGTGTGTGTGATTACGGTATGTTTGCCTTTCTACAATGGTTTTCTGTATTTTCTCTGTAGACCGCATCATTTGCCTAATTTATTGTGTACTAGATGTTTGTTCTTATTTATGATGTTTCCCCCCTACAATAATGCCCCAGTGAGGGCGCTGTAGGTACTGTGTATAAATAAATAAATAAATATAAATAAGTTGGACAGGGCGCACGCGGTGACCCTCAGACAGCTGCAGACGCTCACGTACCCAACCCGAAACTATACACAGGCTCTACCTCGGTACATACCCGACAAATATATGCAAGGTCTGCAATGGCAATATAACCACTTTAACTCACATGCTCTGGCACTGTAACAAAAACCTGCATGCATGGTGATAATTCTGCAACCCTCTCGCCGCGGTTGGCCGCTGCCCTGCGCAGACCCCAGCCTCTGTGACGAACTTTGCGCCGTCCAGCAGGCCAGCAAGGCGACGGCGAGGCAACGCCTCGATGTCCCCACGTGGGAGACATAAGGCCCCGTCGAAGAAAGCTCTGCAAGACTATAAAGTTGCTACCAACTAACCAACCAACCTGGGTTCTTTTAAGTGCGCCGACATCGCACAGTACGCGTACGTGGGAGAGATCGCAAAAACCCATGAGAACCACCAGAGTGGTTAGGTTAGGTTAGATTTTAAGTTAGGTTCGGTACGTTTCGTATTTATGTGTGGTTATGATGCTTGGCTGCTGACCCGAAAGACGCGGGTCCGATCCCGGGCGTGGAGGTCGAATTTCGATGGAGGCAAGATTCTACAGAACCGTGTACTTTGTGATGTCAGTGCAAGTCACAGAACCCCAGCTGAAAGAAATTATCCGGAGCAATCCACTACAGTGTTCCTCATTGCCTCGGTCGCTTTCGGACGTTAAACCCCCATGAACAAAACCGAACCAAACCAAACCAAAGGCTGCATTTAGGCTTTGGGCTTTGAAGAGGCATCATATTACCCAGTCCAGATGGTTATGAAATCCTATGACAAGTAAAACGACATGCAGAACCACTTCTAACCCGCACTCATCAAGAGGCAGAGTCCATGAGTTAAAGAAGGTAGCCCTGGCGTGTGACAACAGTTGGAAACTTGGAGGTGCCCTGGCAATTTAACGTGTTACAGAAATATGTTCTATTGTGAAAGCGATCCTTCACAACAAAAGCTGAAAAACATTGGAGGGGACACTTACGCTCCGCATTAAGGCTATGATGCGATAGCGTAGTGTTTTAGTTCCCATATATGCAAAAGATCATTCTCTACATTCATAGGTCCCTTGAGAGGCCTTGCAGCTCTCCTGGCGCATTGGTGCAGTGGTTAAGCCCTTCGATGGCAGGTTTTCCCTGCGGTGGGCCTTTGTACGACCCAGGTTGCTCTTCCCGAGCGGCCAATCGTTAATTTATCTGCCACCTGCCACGGTGGGCAGGTTGTGATGACACTGCAAGGTAACGCCACCTAGGTGGCCAACCTGCCTCCAATGTTGCTCTCTGGGCACCACGTGACATTGATGCTCGTGATTTTTCGCTCACAACGCCGACGCCAGATTTTCTGCGTAATGGGGCCTTTAACGCTATCGCGTTAAAAACGTGGAGCTTTTGAAGCCTCAACCTTTGACCTTTAGCCTTAACCTCTGACCCTTGAACTTTTGACCTTGATCTTGCATGCGGTTGCCTTTGAGCCAGTGTTGCCTCGAGTCCTTTCGCACGTGATACTCTTCTTAAATACGTTAAAACACTAGCACTTTTTTCTTTTTTCGCTTGCTCAGTCACAGCGACCGGTACAAAGTATGCGCCATTTTGGAGGGTAGTTCCTCTTCCAGGTGTCACATACCATTTCTTCCCTTCCCCGCTGCAGAGTAGAAGAGGCTGAGTGCGGGCGGCTTGGTTGCTACACCCACGCGACGAACGCACTTCAGACGCGGTGGTCGGAGGCCTTGGCCGCTCTCTTCGCAAGGCTACCATGGGCACTGCCTGGACGCCTCTTCTTTCCACTTCATAAAAGAGACAGAAGGAGAACGGGGACAATGTGCTGTACGGCCTTTCCGTCATCTGCTGCCCCGCTAAAAGCCAGCGGCTCTCGATTTCTCTGAAATCATCCACATACCTGCTTTGGTGAGGGATCAATGTGCGAGCCTGACGGCAGACAGGGCAGCTGCCTGCAAGTTGACATGCGAGACGGCGGTCAGCGATGATATAAACAAATCGAAGGGAATCCATTCGTTGCAGTGATAAAGGCATTTCCTTTGCATTATTTTTTAGGAGAGCATGGATTTTTACCTCGACTTTGCTTTCAAACAGCCACATCTTTTTGGTTGGCGACTGTATTCTCTTCCTATTGCCGCTTTATATAGCAGCTACTTCCGGTGTAACGTCCCAGCTTCTGTGTGAGCTTTGAAACTTCAGTGTGCGAGGTAACAGGGTAGCAGGCACTCAAAGTGAATTGCAAATGCTTTGCGTGCTGGTAACTATTGTTATGAAAAACAATGGAGTAAAAACATCTTGCCATGCAATCTAAAAAATATAGTACACACCAAGTGGAAACGAATATTTTTTTGCGGAAAGAAAAAAACCGTAAATTGCGGGGTTCAATCTCGAAGCGACAAATGGGCTGTGTGGGAACACCACAGTGGAGGACTCCGGAATAATTTAGGCCAACTTCGGTTCGTGAATGTGCGCTAGCGCCTTTCACGTTTCGCCGTCATCGAAACTCCGTGACCGAGATTAGGGTTTTTAACTGCTGTCTTTTGCATTGGAAATGGAAACACCAATCTGTTGTGCAACAGAAGCAATGGAAACGTACACTCCTTAAACACATTATTGTCCTGAGAAAAAAAACAGCGCAGGAACAGGGACACAAAAAAACAAGACGACGGGACAGGCGCTCAGGATGTACCAACTCGGTCAACTCGCCGTTTTACATTATTGTCCGTTCTCCCAAAAACGTAGTTTTCCTCTAGGTGGTGGTGTTAAAGCCACAGTGCCCCCCGGTGCTGTGGCTTTCACTGTTTCGAAACTGGCGCAGCCGAAAAGTCACTGCGCCACCGCGGGGCACAAGATCTGTGCACACGATTTCATGTTTGTCTTGCTGAAGACCTATACAGTGAATAAGTGGCTGTGGAATGTGGCGATAATTTCATCGAAAACAAAATAAATGGCTTGGAACGAATATATATCAGAGCTCCTTTCTAAAGAACACTGGGGCAGATAAGATGTTTATGGTTTATGTGTTAATGGGGTACTCGGGATATGAGGGACGCCATAGTGGGGGGCTTTTCGACCCCGGAGCTCGTTAACGCGTACTGAGATTGCGCAGTACATACACCGAAATGCGACCGCGCCGGCCGGGATGGAACCGGCGTCTTTCAGGTGAGCAGCCGAGCACCATACCCGAGTAAGCCTAAAAAATTAAATATCGTAGCACCTTTCTGCACCCGCGTAACCAAATCGTTTAATGCAGTTGTTTAACACACCATGGTTTATGTAACATCCAATCGGCACAAAAAAAAAAACCAATACGGCCGGTTAGGTTCCTGTTTAAAGATTTTTATACTGCTTTCTGGACCCCATTCATCCCCACAGGTCCCCTATAGAGGCTGCCAATACAGGTATCCATACAGGTTACCCATACAGGCATAGAGTATAAATATATTGATACAGGTTATCCTCCCAGGTGATAGAAATTTCCGGGTCCCTTCACTATGGCGTCCCTTATAGCCCGAGTGACTTTAGGATGCCAAACCCCATAAAACCATAAAACTATCCTGTCAGCAAATATCTCTCACCTCGCCACTGCACTGGAAACGTGGACGGCACAACCATCACCAGGCAGGCGTCCACACGCGATGCAAGTGTGCCACACGAAGCATGTCTGTGGAGAGGTGCTGGCCAGGTCGACGTGCGGTGTAGCCACTCGGGCAGTGGAAACAAGGCTCCAGTGCCATGCCACTGACCAGCGGAAAACTACCCTGCAGCGGCAGAACAAGGGGGATGTTACCCACAGTTCGGCTAAAAGTAGCGGCACAGGCGTGCCGAAATCATATGTAAAGACTTGAAAATTAACATTTGGTATGTTTTAGTGATCCTGACTCCTGGTGATGCTGTCATTTGATACTTTATTGGCGATTCTGAAGTTGGGAGGCCTGTGCAGGAGAGTGAACCAGGAAAGTGGAAAGAAAGCGTGTCAGAAGAAACAACGAAATAGATCTGTCAACTGTTGCTGTGGTGTAGTCTACAATGTCTCACTGTCATGCGGCCGTTTTTACATCGGAGAGACCGGACGGTGCGTAAAGGAACGACTACGCGAACATCGCTAAGATATTCCAAACCAGTCACGCCGAAATAACATTGTCATTCATACCGCAGGTTGTGAAGACTGAGGTATTTCTGAACCACACCACTATCATCGCGAAGTATAGAGAAACCTTGCACCTGATATTGGAAGCTTTTCACATTCACGAAATTGTTAACTCATGTGTAAGCCAGCCTTTCGGTGGTTGTATTCGCACACGAGCTCGCCTTACTTAATCTGGGATGCGTTGATAGCTCCCGTATGTATGTCACATCTTGTTTGTCCCGCATTTGCTTCCCGTATGAGCTTTGGCTTGACCTGCTGCTTTATATTGCCCCCCCCCCCCTCCCTTTTTTCACAATAAACCATTTGGTTCTTAGTTCAGCGCATGTGCTTGTCTCTTCTTCTTTCGTCCCGTCCGTCAACGCTGTTTCGTCGTACCATTAAATTAAAATAGAGAATAAATTAAGTAAAATTGAAACAAATGATAATCATGATCTCCACTTGTTTGTTAAGGGGCGCCGAGAAAGGATCAGTTAAAGAGAAACTTAAGCGTCTTTAATTTTTTTCGGCGTTTACACCGGTCCTGATTTTGACTCAGCTGATTAGTTACTGCGAGACTAGATATTGTGTGTGCACCTTCGAATGAACTTCACTGGTTATTAAGAGCCTGTGTCTGTCATCCCCGTTGACCTGTGTTCGCGATGTTCCTTTCTGCCGTGCTAAACAAACTAGCCCTTCGCAGTATCTGGTTACCCTGCTTTACTCATTTGCGCATTTGCGTCTTGAGCGCGCACACCCGGAAAACCTTGACCAAAGCATTTTTAAACAGGAAAGAGGTGATAAACATAATGTTTCCTTATTTCAAAAGCTATCGCTGTAAAAATGTGTCTGCAGACCTCCCCTCAGCTGGCTTGCATTTCCGCTAATAATGTTTTTGCTATCATCAAAAATTCGCCCCACTGGATATTTTGGCGGCCTTAAATACTCCCTTGGCTTAAATACTCGATGCATTGGAAAAACCACATCGGAAGTATGAACCATCATCAATATTCCGACAACAGCACCTCACAATATTCCAATATTCAAATTTGTTTTCTATGAAAGCTGCAGATGTGGTCAAGGCGTTCCGCTACTGATTACAATGCCGCTGACTCAAAAAGAAATTTTTGTCATACTTGTCACGCTCGGAGTTTGACTATTTTGAATAGACGTTACGCATAAGCGAAGGGTCGGAAGTCAATGAGGAATCCAGTTGTGTTGTGCTCGAAAGATCACTCCCAGCGGGATTTTTTTACCTCCTTTTAGCATGTTAAAAGATTGTATTGCTGTACTCTCATTTTGTGCGCAGAGGTTTATACTTGTGATTTATAGGCACCTTGGCTGCAGGGCATGTAAATCAATCAGTATTTTTATTTCAGCCACGAATAAGGAAGTGGAGAAAAAGCAATAGAACAAAACCACAGAAGCTTCTCTTGTAATTCTCACTCCCGTTTCCAGATTACAATACACATTTATGACTTTAATGTGTTGGTTACTATAAAAGAGTACACCGAAAATCCCACTGCGCGGGCGTTTTTGCATCTCAAAGTCCCATTGCCGTTGAAACGGTCGAACGCGCGACCTAGTGCTCATGGACTGACCACTGCTATCACCGACATGCCACGCCAGCAGTCCCTTCGCTCGACAATGACAACTTACCGCGTAGTGAAAAGAAGGCTTCGGCGTTGGACTGGCTCCGCGATTCTCCACTCGCGACGCGACGAAGGAATTTCATGCGACCCGGTGTGCTTGGACGCCTGCCGGCCTGCGCATGGAGAATGTTATGTCAGCCTACACCATGATTCAGTTCGAAATTAAGGCTTCAAAGAGCCATCAGGTGGCATTTTGTGGCTAAAGTTATCAAATGCCATCACAAGAAAATGCCCAGTTGTATCGTGAACAATCAAGCCCTCTACACTTCCACAATCTCCGATCAAGTGCGGACCAGCTGTTGGCTCATGATTTGTATTTAGGAGGAATTTTTAGATGTCGCTTCGCGTCTACATTTTTTGGTTGGTTGGTTTATGGGTTTTAACGTCACAAAGCAACACAGGCTATGAGGGACGCCGTAGTGATGGGCTCGGAAAATTTCGAGCACCTGGGGTACATTAACGTGCCATGACATTTTACAGTACATGAGACTGCAAAGTACATGGGCACCTTAGAACTCAGTTCTAGTGCAGGGAGAAATGAGGAAAGAGAGCCTAATCTGGCATCAGTGAGTGAGAATACCAACGCATCACATGTAATCGGTAATAACTTGTGCCGTATACGCAGTATATAATCGTGCAAATAAGGTAATAACAGACGCTGGTACTCAGCACAAGATGCTAAAGGTGCTCTGAAATCTTCCTGCTCAGCCGTTTTTTAATTTCACTTTCAGTGAGATGCTGCGATGGAAATAGCGAGCTAACAGTCAACAGCCGGACTCCTGTACTAACTACTACAGCTTAGTACCGATTCCTGATGGGACGCCCCCATGGCTCAATGGTTCTCGCGTTCGGCTTGTGAGCCCAAGGTCGAGAGAGACAGGCACAATTTCATAATGCATAATTATTTAGAGTTTTACAGACCCCTAGATCCCTAGAAAATCCCCTACCGTTATCCCATACGTCAGTCTACCGGGCTGCGAGAGTGCATCAGAAGGGCAGGAGGTTACCCAAGTGTCAACAGCACACCTGATTGGACATCGTTCAGAAAACTTTATTCCCCAGCAGGGGATCTAGGGAATACTAAATGTATTCAACGGGCTGATGCTCTGTTACTCTGCTGCCGATTCACTCCTATAAAAATGTAATATATATATATATATATATATATATATATATACTGAACAGTCTTGTTCGTAACGAAGTCCGACACCATCATTCCGAGCCGGTAACCGCGGGCCTGAACAATACAGGCAGCCCAAGGGCACCTCAACTAAGTCGCCTGCGTTTAGTGTACTTCTGGGCGCCCCAGTGTGGAGTCCCCGAATGGCACACATAATGTTCTCATTTGTTTACTTCGTGGTTTCAGGATACGTGGGGAGGTATCAGAGAGGCTGATTTGTGCCAACCTTCCTGGCCTGCCCAGAGGCTCCGGAGCTGCGGCCAGGATGGTCCGACTTCCTGGCCGCCTCCGACGTGGTGCCACATCCAATGCGCTGATAGCTCCGCTGCAAAGGCGAAGTGCACATCGAGGTAATTAGCAACTGGGATTGATGACAAAAACAGACTTACTAACTTTATCCACTGTTGCCAGAAAAAAAGCCACGACAATCGCAGATGTCACCTCTATGGAGGCGGAGACAAACTACTGCTTAACTCTGTTTAACCGCGAAGCGGACAATAAAACCGGTCTTAGGAATGCACCTGTACTCTCGGCAAGCTGCACCATTTCATTTCCGAAGGAGCGCCAGGGGCCTGCAAGTGCAAGCGAAGGGAGAGTTGGAGTGTGAAGCATCATGCTTACAAACCTTGCGCTTTTAGCAGCAAACGTACGCCAGCGACAATGCCAATCCGTCGGTAAAATCGCATATCAAGTGCACGAGGATATTGAAACTTACTGGGAGCATCAGTGCGAACGTGATAAGCAATGGCATCATGTTCAAACATCAACAACAACCATATCTGCCCTGCTGATCACCCCCAAAGCATTGCAGTTAACAAGAATGCATTATGGGCTCAATGGCATGATTTCAAGACATGACAAAAACTGAGCAGAGTCCGTCGTTTCCACAATACCACTTTGCGCCTGCGCTCCTCCTCTCCTCCAGCTCCACTGGTTGAATAGAAAACCACCAGCTCCTACTGCGCATGCCCAGTTCTAGCTAGTGACAGGCTCATGCGACAGATGGCGGTAGCTGCCAAGAACGCACACTCCTTCCATTTCACACGCGCAGCTGGCTCCTTGTAGAACCAGACCGCACCTGCGTCTCTCAAGTGTGTTGTTATCAACAAGTAGCTGATGAATTTTCGCCACTCAGCCACTTATTAGAAATTGAGGCGAAAGATGCCACTTCCTAACCTAACCCAACCCAACGTAACCCAACCCAACCCAATTTAACACAACCTAACCTAACCTAACCTGACCTAACCTAACCTGACCTAACCTGACCTGACCTGACCTGACCTGACCTGACCTAACCTAACATAACCTAACCTAACCTAACCTAACATAACATAACCTAACCTAACGTAACCTAACCTAACCTAACGTAACGTAACGTAACCTAACCTAACCTAAACAGCTGTGAAAACAGTCAGTTATTAGTAACTGAAGCGAAAGATACCACTTGTCCATTTGGGAGGTAAATAGAAGGCAGCGAGATACAGCGTCCAAGTAAAGGTACGTGGTACAGAAGCATATCTCAACTCTTACTGATGATTACTGCCCACTTCTGAATCGAAACAATTTTCGCGAGAGCAATATGCAATTTCCAGCCTGTAGTGGAACACCAACCTACCAAATCTCTTGGAAGAAAAGGAAGCACATTGCAGCGTACGAGCGAACAGATTCCAAATTTCGCCCGGCCTTTTGAGCCTAAGTGGGCTGCGAATACGCCGAAAGCACATAATCCCTCGAGAAATTCTCAACTAAAAATTTTTCGGCGCTGTAGAGTGGCACCACTCCACTCGCCCGTTTGGTGCTCGCAATGGCTGCTTTTCCAAACCACTGCACCTCATCATCATCATCAGCCTCAATATGCTTAGTGCAGGAAAAAGGCCCCTCCCATATCTCTCCAATTAACCCTGTCCTGTGCAAGCTGCGGCCATGCCGTCCCCAGAAACTTAATCTCATCTGCCCACCTTAACTTTGAGCCGCCCCCTAGTAAAAACACAAATGAGTTCACAGTTGGTAGTGAGGAGCTGAAATTGACAAGGAATTAAGTCTACTCAGGGCAGGTAGTGGCCCCAGATCTGAATCACAAGGGTGAAATAACTACGAAACTGGTTACGAAGGACAACAGTAAACTGCGACGCCGCGAAACCCAGAAACGGGAGCCAAGGAGCTGCGCTCTGAAACAGTGATGGGGAAAAGTGGGTCCACTGAAGCTTCGAATAGCGTGGGTAGGTCACGTGCGCAACAAAGGTGGCAGTCCTACCTGCAAGGAATGGCTTCCACTTCGCCGCCCGACCCACGCTGTCTGGGCGAAAAACGTGGGCTCGTCGGCGTCGTGGCTGACGCCCACGCGACGAATGCATCCCAGGCGCTCACCGGGGTTTCTCCAGTTTTATGAGTCGCCCCGTGCTTCTGCGGCGAGGAATGTGCGAGCCTGACGGGAGACAGTAGCGGGCACCCTGCAGTTTGACACAGAACAGGTGCGACAGTGTCCCTCTCTTGCCACGGTCAATGTCCTGCATTTTGACACCTTGCTACAACCCTAGCACAATGAGCCATCCAGTGAGGTGTGTTTTGTTACATTCGCACGCAAGAATACATTAAGCATCGAGTCCTCGGCAGGAGGTGCAGCCGCCCATGATTTTTGGGAGAAGCCGAAAAGACGCCACGCAAGCAGAATGACCGTTTGTATGGCATAGTGGTGCGAAAGCTATGCTCGCCAAAAAAAGCCGAACGGAAATTACAAAACGGTCGGCTGTACTCGAGCTGTTGATTGCATGTGCCAATGCAAGTGATAAAATATTGAACTAACAAAAAGGAGATGCAAGACATGAACGATATACAGTTCGTGACAACACTGCCGAACAGCGTTAATGTGTGAATGTTCGACAATTTTATACCGTTGCTTCGTAAAAGGTTGTCTAGAGAAGGACGTATTCATGGTCAGTGGGGCAGAATACATAAAACTTTTGTCAAACGTATTCTTCCTAGCTGCACCGTGTGGCTCGTATTCTATCCCCAGCGTTGCAACACGCCTGAAGGTAAGACGATTTCTGGTTCTGGCCACTCCGATGGGTACGAATCCCACGAACGCTACAGGAGCCCCACTACACAGCTTAGAAGGCAAACCCCTCAGCTATAAACTTGTGACAAAGCCTGTACTTTCATGGTTCCATTGTTTATTGCGTTGCATTAGTAAGTCTTCCCAGTTTTGCCATCTTTACTCTCCTGTTTAGACAGAAAAAAGGCAGTGATTCAAAACATAGTGCTAGGCATCTCACACTCTATGCTTTTATTATGTGATAGCATAGAAACCCAGTTGGAGGGAAAACCAGGTGCGCACAGTCGTCACACCCTGCCAGTAAAAGTCTATTTGCATGTTATATATTGTGCGAGATTCAAGGCCATCAGACTAGAGGTCGTCAATTACAGACTCCGTATTAATTTCACCCCACATGGTCTTCTTTATAATGCACTGACATATAGCGGAGCCCATGGGCGCTTTTGCATTTCTGCCCCATCGAAATCCAGCCGCCGAGTCCGGTATTCGATCGCACTACCTGGGCCTGGATCGAAAGTGTACGAATGACCATATGTATATGGCCACCAACGTGGCACTGCGCCAAGCTGGTATGCTCGATTAGGGGCAAGTTTCACTGAACCAGCCTGGATTCTTATTTGAGGATATAGTTGCGAGCTCACCCTTCCATTTCAGCCAGGAGGCACCGCTGGACACCACTCAGCCGGTAGCCTGAGGGTCCTCAGAGAAGTACCACAATACAAGGAGAGCTCTTGCTCTGCAAGGACGGGAAGGAGATTTTGCACATATGCAAGATTACTGATCACTGTCCGTGTCTAATAAAAATTACTTTTCCCACTTTTCCTTTGAGCAAACCTTGTCTCTGCACTCCACAGTGTACACTGGAAGCAACCAACTACCGGGAATTACGTACAAATATGCACACACACACAAAAACACACACACACGACCACTTTTCGCCACAGGCGTTCAATAGTGATTTGCTTGCTAGCAGGTTTGTACGCATGGTCAGGCACCAGTGATTCTGATAGAATGCGAAGGTGAATTAACGTGCGCTCTTCCAGCAGTCTCCCTCACCTGCGGCGGCGCTTCTCCGTCTCCTGCCCCATCCGCTCGGTCGGGACGAGGGGCATGCTGGCGTTGAGGACATCGCAGACACCCACACGACGAGTGACTCATCACGTGGCTGAGGCTCCTTGCGTTCTTTAGACTGAAAAAATGCATACACCGGAGAGCTTCAGCACAACGCATAGTGCCACCACTCACACCTGTTGGCGGCCGTGCCACGCATGCGCACCTGGGCCCGAGAGGCTCGAGGTTCATCCTCATGTGTAGTGCGTGTGCCGGTCGACCCCATTGTGCAAGACCAATGGGGTTGACGACGAGCAAGAGCGACGACAAAGGAAATCAAGCCGTTCTGTCAGCGATCGCACCGGTGGGGCCATCTCGTTTGTTGACCGTGCAGATTGCTTGAAGACTCCACCGAAGACTTGAAATGTAGTGGGGTTTTGGCCAAACTACGTTTATTATGATCATCGATAAAGCAGTTGAAAAAGCGTCTTGAAACCTTTCGGAAAACAACCGGACTCCCCTCCATAGCAAATCTCCTCGGCCGAAAAACGAGATGGCGCCACCGGTGCGATCGCTGACAGAGAGGTTTAATTTCCTTCGTTGTTGCCGCAGACGGTGTGAATATATGACTTCTGATCGAATCAGGTAAGTAACCCAGACCAACGTGGTATAAAAGAATTTTGCCGCCCAAATGCCATTTCTGTGCGAAATTTTCGCTCGAACAATGTGCCCGTTTATAGTCAGTTACAACGTAAGTGTGCAGTGAAGCTCCGCCCACATCAGCCTTCATGCACATAATTCCTCCATGAAGAAAAAGTGGTCGGTTGCATAAATATTTCTTGTTACATAAGCAAGAAGCTTATCCCAAGAAAAAAATGATGAGCTCTAGACTTTTGATGTGTGGATTCTTTGATATGGCCTGTACCTAGCCCTTCTGATTCCGATTCTGTCTGTGACAATATAGTCAAACATTAAAGAAATGATTTCGTTTACCGTTGCTATTGGCAAGCGTAGTAATACGGGACGCAGAGAACCGCGGCCTAGTGTTAGCAACTGCCGTTTTTATATATTTTATCCTACTATAGATGGGATGTCTAGGGCGCGCATTTATTTGCGCAACCTGTTGTATATGCCCCCCGACGTGTCACTGCCCGGGCTGCTATACTAGATTAGGTTTGGTTTATTAGGGTTTAATGTCACAAAGCGACTCAGGCTATGAGGGATACCTTACTGAAGCGCTCCGGAAATTTCGACCACCTGGGCACTGACATCGCACCGTACACGGGCCTCTAGAATTTCGCCTCCAAAGAAATTCGACCGCCGCGGCCGGGATTGAAGCCGTGTCTTTCGGGTCAGAAGCCGAGTGCCATAGCCACTGAGCCACCGCGGCGGCTAGATTAGCGGCAAGTTTCACTGAACTAGCCTGGATACTTATTTGAAGATATAGCTGCGAGCTCACCCTTGCATTTCAGCCAGAGGCACCGCTGGACACCACTCGTCAGTAGCGTGAGGGTCCTCAGAAGTACCACAATACACGGAGAGCACGTGCTCTGCTCTGCAAGGAGGGGAAGATGATTTTGCATTTAGTAAGCGGCGTACAACGCTCAGGCAAGCTTACCGATGTCTGCATTGGTTTAATTAATGTCACGTTTCGCTTGAGCGAACCTTGTCTCTGCGCTCGCAACTCTGTCCAGCTCGGACGAAAAGAGTCAAAAGCAACTCATCGAAAGAGCCCGGACAGCAGCCTACGCCAATGGGGTTCCGGACTGAGGGCTCCAACCACCGCTACTACCTCCTAAACCATTTCATTAAAATATTTTCACCACCATCTCAATGTACGCTGGAAGTAGCCAACTAGCAGTCATTCCGTGCAAATATGCACAAAAAAAAAAGCACAAACCACGCACTGACTCATGTCTCACTCACCAACAAGCCAGTTGCTGAACTGTTATAGCTAAGCATTACGGCACATCTCTCTTCTTTCTCTCCCACCTTCCTCCCTTCCCTTACGGTGCAGTTCGGGTGTCCATCGAGATGTGTGAGAAAAGTACTGTACAGGCGTTGCGTTCAAAGGTGTTTCCAGAGGGCAAGGCGTCGCGCCGTCCGGGCGATGTCGTTCCGTGGACTCTCTGGCAGCACGGAAACGCGCTGTCGCGTTCGAATACTAAAGGAAGCTTAAAAGCGTCCAATTTTTCCTGCAGGATACCCACACAGTGCAGCGCCAGTGCATCTACTTCAGCGTAACGCTGGTTGCGGTCTGCTTCCTCACAGGGTACATACATACCTGTTCCGTGCCCGCACCTTGTCTCCTCTGACCAAGCTGGTGCGTCGACGCAGCTGACACCCACGCGGCGAAAGCGCTGCAGACGTTCACTGCGCTTCTTCAGCCTCCCGATTCCTCCGCATCTTTCAGTGACGCTGGGATCGCACGAGCCTGACGAGAGACGGGATCAGCCGCCTGCAGGTTGACAAGAAATCGCGCTCAGCAACGATCATGAGACAGATGCAGGCGTATCCCTTCGCTGGCAATGTGAAGTCCCTGCGTTCGGCGTCTTGGAGCAATGCCGGAGGGTTTGATTTGGACATTGCCATTGTGTAAACATCGGCCACTATTAATGCGAAAGCATTACTATACGCCTCATCGGCAACGGAACCCGGTGTCGGCGTAGACCTGCATCAGAGGTCCGAAAAATCGTAGATGTCCACGCGGTATCAATGAAGAGCGATTTTCCGTAGGTGCGGGGCTATGAACCCAGGACTCTCAGATTGTTAGGCGAGCCCGCAGCTCATAGGCAACAAAATAGCGCTGCGTTTTGGCGAACAAAACAACCTATTGTATGTGTTGCCTTACGACAACATGCTAATGGCAATCAGAAAAAAAAGCTAAAAATCATGCTTTCACATTCAAATCAAGTCTTATACGCTTTCTAAATTTAAGAATTTACAGTGCCGGTCGTCATGGTCTCCTGAAGCACAGGCGACGATACGTGCTTACACCAAGAGGTTTAAGGCCGGAATACTGGTAATCCATGACGGCGCTTCGTGCCTCCTATGGTCATTCTGTACGGCGGCAGCAGCGCTCCTACCAGCAACACGTATAAAGGTGGAAGGGTTTAGGAATAGAAGAACCAAGCGCCCCATCTTATCGGCAATGGTGGTTGCATGCACATAGAAGCGAGAAGGCTGCTGACAGCAGCGCTAAGGCCGATGAAGAAAATCCCGGCTGAGTGGGTATAATCCTTCCTGGAATGTGCTGCACGGGTCCTGCAAACACAGCGGCTGCTCTGCGAAGCTTTCTATGCTGCCACCTATTCTGCGGCAAAGGTTGTATATCGGCTCGCCATCTATATACAACGTTTGTGACGCGCCCCCGTCTCCGCCACGAACACATTACTGAAGGTCAGTCACGGATTCTTCGCCGTCGATCGGAAGCTACGAGCGCGAGGCAGCGGCATCCACACCTAAGCCTGTAACTCTAGAACCGCCAACTGAGAGGTCCTCATCGATTGGCTGGACGCAGAAAAGCGGAGGGACAGCTGCCTGGCGCCTGTTGACCCCCTATTTCCGGTTTCCTAATCTTGGCTTAAACTCCTTGCCACGCCGGCAGCAGTGCTCCTGCTAGCAAGGCGTAGAAAGGTGCACGGGTCTTCGTCATTTGTCACGAGACCTCAGCTGTTTTTTTTTTTGGAGGAGGAGAGGAAACGGCGAAGTAACTGTCGCATCTCGGTGAACATCTGACACTGGCTATCTGACAGGCAAGGACAGCAAAGGTTGCCTATACGCGTCCCCGTTCGTGGAAAAAATGCGCACATATTTCTGGGACGCTCCATGAAGAAACAGACTGCCATATTAATCAGATTAAAAAATGTAATGCCGGGTTTAATGTCCGGCAGCGACACATGCACTATGAGGTACGATTAAGTAACATGCACTATGAGGTACGATTAAGTAACATGCACTATGAGGTACGATTAAGTACTACGGGACACGGGCGTCCATTTCGCCTCCATCAAAATGCGGTTGCCGCAAAAAAATGAAGTTGCCTCCTCAGTGGCATACAAACGGCAGCGAAAAAAAGCCCACAGAAACAAGGGTGCGTCCAAAACACGAGCTGAAATGCTATTCAAGAAAGTGAGAAAAAGGGGTTCCTGCAGAATAAAAAGAACGGCAAGCGGTTCACGTAAAATACGTGTTCAGGGTGGACCCCTGAACATATCCCTGGGGCAAAAGAATGGAGGAGCTATAATGAAGAGAAACAAATATGTGCCTCTGATTAATATCGGGATAATAAATGCAATCAAAGTGCCCCTCCTGTGCATTCCTTTAACAAGCACTGACAGCCGACAGCATACGGCGTCTTCGGCATTGCGCCCGAATCGAAACCTGGCCGCCGTGGCAGGAACTGAACCTGCGTCGTGCTGCTCAGCAGTCGAAAAAATTACGAGGAACTTTAGCGGCTAAATTGGTGAAAGGCGATAGCCTGAGTGCTGCGTTCTGCTACGCGATTGTTAACTTCACATTCTTTTGGTGCATTAATTAACTGCCAATTAATGACGCTTAATCTTTCCCTTTAGGAGTAGAACGCGACAGCGTGTTGTAGCGCTGCCAGGGAGTCAACGGAACGCCACCACCCGTTCGTCGCGATGCGTTGCCCTTTGAACGAAACGCTTTCTGAGGATAGGAAATGGCGCTGTAATTCTCTGTCATCTCGGTGGACACCTGAACGGCACCGTACAGGAAGGGAGGAAGTGGAGTGAAAGAAGAAAGAGAAAGAGGGGCCGTAATAAAGAAAATGAAAATTGTATTTGAGGAAAGGAAATTACGCAGTAGCTGTCTCATATATCGGTGGACACCCGTCAAAATTCGCGCGCACTGATGTCACGACCATTTCGACCAACCTGAAAAGCGGAGAAATTCGCTAACACGTCTTGGTCACGACAGTATGAGCCATTAAAGGCTTTCGCCTTAATGCGCAAAACATAAAGCCACAGTGGTGGGTTTACCTAAGCCAGTCAGTCACCAGTGTGGCATAGAGTGTGGCTCAAAGGCCTTCTGCGAGGTGGACTTGCTGTGTCCCGAGGCAGTCTTATGGAACGCTACACTCGGGACGATCCTGTTACGAAACTGAAGCAAAGAGCTTAGAAGAAGCAGGCAGTTTGGTTCGTATGTAGTTGCACATCGCCTAGAAATCGGGAAGCGGCTCCAGCACGCAAATGCTAATTCATTGGGAAAGCCTCGAATGTAGGCAGTACATCGACAAAACCGACATGGAACGCTTACAGTTTGCGATGGCAGAGCAGAGAACGCTTCGACTGCCGAACGTAGAACGCTACAACCGCTGCGAAGATGCCCAGAATCCCCATTACCGGCCGAAACCCTGTCTGCATTACCTGGCTACCCTCGCTGCCCTCGGAGACGCCATCGCTTCTCATTTTATAAGTGGTCCACAGGCCTCACATTATTCTATGACGTGTCGATCGCCAGGAGAGGCCGTCGCTGTGGAAACCAGCTGTCGGTCGCGACGATAACTTCAAAGGAGTCCCCTACTGAGCCTTTTCATAAAGACCTTGCTTGGGGCATGGACACCGGGCACTCTGCATCGCTTGCACTGAACCCGGAGATGCGTCGTGTTCGGCGCAAAGGGCACCTCACCAGAGCCACTCACGCAACGCACGCGCTCTTCCTTCTCTCCGCTCACTGGTCTCGTGCTCCCTCTGGCATCGATATCTTCATTTGTCACGAGACGTCTGATATTATGCCAAGCATACTAAAATAGCCCAACCCAGCTCCTCGAGCGCGGCGGTGTCGTTACCATTGACCTTTCGTGACCTCCATGTCATACCACGTGATGCGTGACGTCACAGCAGATGAAAAACGGGGGCCCAACTCGCGCCATCGCGCGAGGCGTCGTGACCAAGGTTGACCACGTGGTGCGTGACGTCACAGCAGATGAGAAACGGGGGCCCAGCTCGCGCCGTCGCGCGAGGCGTCGCGACCAAGGAGGACCACGTGATGCATGACATAATGACATAGAAGAAACGGGGGCGTCGCGAGGAATGTGTTTCCTGCTTCTGCCGCTAGGTGCGCTGTAGTGAACACGTGATGCTCGAGCGGCGGTATACAAGGGGGTGCGCCTGCCTCTGCTAGGCCTACACGGGATAGAGATGCCTCCTGGAGACAGGGCTGCTCGTTGGAATGAGAAGCAAAAGTTGCGGCGTGCTAGAGACTGATGAAGAGCGTGAAGAACGTCTAGCCAAGCGGCGTGCTCGATATGCAACTCGGCGACAACATGCTTCGCATCTGACTAGGCTTAACCTAAGCTAAGCCTCAGCCATTTTTTTTAGGAAAGGAAACGGCGCAGTAACTGTCGCATGTCGGTGGAGATCTGAACTGCGCCCTAACGAAAGGGATAAACGAGGGAGTGACAAAGGAAGAAAAAGGTGCCGTAGTGAGTTGGAAAACGGGGGGGTGCCCTGGAATAAGTTAGACCACCTGAGGTTCTTTAACGTGCACTGACTTCGCACAGTACACGGGCCTTTAGAATTTCGCCTTCATCGTAATTCAGCCGCCGCGGCCGGGATCGAACCCGCGTCTTTCGGGTCAGCAGCCGTCCACCATAACCACTGAGCCACCCCGGCGGGTTAAAGTAACCGGAGTGTAAAACGTTGTCAACGCCAACACCAATGAACACAATGAACGCCGACGGCCCATGGCTTCAGCGCTGCTTTTCTGGCACAACCTTGTCAATGCCTGCAGACCACATTTCACTCTCATTACCCCACGCCCCTATAAGCACGATTCATGCATCCATTGACACAGGGAGCCATTATGCGTAATTCCTTGCCTTAAAATGATCGGAGTGTAAGACGTCAACGCCAACGCCAATGAACACAACGAACGCCTATGGCTACAGCGCCGCGTGTCTGGCACAACGTTATCAATGCGAACGCCCGCTGCGCACACCTGTCACTACCACCACTTAGCTTAAAGCATGGTTGAAGTGTCCACTGTTCCGAGAGGTCAGTTATGCGCCTTCCCTCTGGTTCAGGAGTCCACCGAGATGTGGACACCTCGCCCTCACCTCATGCTGGACACCTCGACCTCACCTCATGCTAATTATATCCTTGCATAGCAGAGCTAAGCCACTGCTAATTGTTTTGAGGGAAGGAAACCACGTGGTAACTAGCATCTCGGTGGACATCAACTGCGCCGTAACGAAAGGCATAAACAAGAGAGTGAGAGAGAAAGGAAGAAAGGTGTGCCTTAGTGAGAGGGGAGAGGGTTGTGGTCCGGAATAATTTCGACCACCTGGGGATCTTTAACGTTCATTTATGTCGCACAGCACGTGAGCGCCTCTTGTATTTCGCCTTCACCAAAACGCAGCCACCGCGGCCGGGTTCGAACCATGTAACTCCGGCTTAGTCGAGCGCCCTCGGCCGCCGCGGTGCCTCATTGGTTATGGCACTGGGCTTCATTCCCGAAATACGCGGGTTACATCCCGGCCGCGGGGGTCGAATTTCGGTGGAGGTGAAATTCTAGAAGGCCGTGTACTGCGCGATGTAGTTCCACGATAAAGAACCCCAGATGGTCGAATTCTCCGCAGCCCTTCACTACGGCGTCCCTCATAGCCTGAGGCACATTGCGGGGTAAAACTCTGCCATAAACGATACGGGAAGGAGGCCATGAACACGTACTGATGCCAGTGACAGAGGGAAAAAATTCAGGTCGCATTTTGACTGTCTAAAGCGTGTAGAGGCGAAATGTTGGTTGCTTTATTGGGGTTTAACGTGCAAAAGCAACTCAGGCTATGAGGGACGCTGTTGTGAAGGACTCCGGAAATATTGACCACCTGGAGTTAACGTGCAGTGATATTGCACAGTACACGTGCCTCTAGAATTTTGCCTCCATCAAAATTGGGCCTCCGCGGCCGTGATCGAAAGGTTTTTCGCACCCCTTTGACTGCCTCTGTGGCACTGGTGACGTCACCTCTGGATGACATCAGAAAAAATGTGTAATTTCTTAGTAATGGCAATTACTATTTAAAGGCTAATTGTTGATTAATGATAAAATATGAATATACTGCTAGTTAATTACTTAAGCTTCGCCTTTAGGAGTGGAACGCGGCAGGGTGTTGTAGCGCTGCCAGGGAGTCCACCGAACGGAACGACAGCACCCGTTCGGCGCGATGCCTTGCCGGTTGGAAGCACCCCTAAACGCAATACTTTTTGAGGAAAGGAATTGGTGTAATAATTCTCGGTTGACACCCGCACCGAATAGCAAGGGAGGACGTGGGTGTGAAAGATGAAACAGGGGACGGAAAATTGTATTTGAGGAAAAGAAATTACGCAGTAGCTGTCTCGCATATCTCGGTGAATACCCGTCATCTGTTTGTACAGGGTGGGAGGAAGTGGGAGTGATGAGTCACCCCAGGCGCTGGATGTAACGCCGGCGGACGGACGGGAGAATTAACCATTAAAGGCTTTCGCCCTAATAGCTGCGGTTTAACTAATGTTGAACCCGGTTAGAGAGCGAAAGCTATGACGTATCCGGCAACTAGACGCGCCTTGGCGTCAGTAACGTTAAATGCGTTCCGGACACTGGATAGAAAGCGCGCCCACCCTGGCAGGTGGAAGTCAATAGCTGATCGCGAGTTTACTCACCGAATGAACGCTGCGGCCTATTCCTGCAATGCCACTTGTCTGCCACAGCGTCGTCAGTGCTAACGCATGGAGCCCACATCTACCTCTCACCACCGCCATGTACTTGAAAACGCTATTGCGGCGTCCATTGATCCAGGAAGCCAGCGATGCGAGTCTAGAACGATGTCAACGCCGACGCCAATAACACAACGAACGCCGATGGGCTAAGGCTTCGGTGCCGCGTTCCTGCCACAACGTTGTGAATGCCAACGCATGCGGCACACGTCTGTCACTACCGCCACGTAGCTTAAAGCGCGACTGTGGTCACCACTCTACCAGGGGGCCAGTTTTGCTCCTTTCCTTTCGAAGCTCCCGTTCATCGGTTTCGGCGCAGCCTCGGAGCGGTTGAAGGTCTACTTGTCGGAGCGTGTAACAGGATGTAGTAAAGCTTATGCTTGAAAAAAATTGCTGTCTCCGGATTAACGTCACGAAGGAACGCAACACACCCTCTTTGAGGTACACCGCACTGGAGGGTTTCGGATCAATTAGACCACACGGGGCTCATAAGCGCTAAGAACGCTCAGCACTCGGGCGTCCATTTCGCCTCCAGCGAAATGCGTTCGAGGATTTTTCCAGTCGCCTCCTCGGAACCATCGATATACCAACGAAAAAAAGGCAATACAGAAGCGCGGGTGTGTCCACAACGCGTGCTAAGTAGCAAGCCAGATGGAGTTCCTGCAGAATAAAAAGAAAAGCAAGCGGTTCGCAAAAATATACGCGTTCAGGGTGGACGCCTGAACTAATCTGCGTGGAAATGAAATTGAGGAGTGAATGGAGAGAACCAGGAAGCACGGTTGATGATTAATTTAGGGTTAATAAATGCATTGAAATAGGCCCACCGGGGAGCGAACCCTCACAGCGTACCGCATACGGCGTCTTTTGTATTCCACCTCAGATGAAACGCGGCCGCCATGGCAGGGGTTGTACTACCTGCGCCGTTCTGATCAACAGTCGAACACGCAAACGCAGCCACGGCAGTGGGTGTACTTCAGCCAGTGAGTCACCTCTGTGGCTCGAAGGCCTTGTGCGAGGTAGACTTGGTGTGTCACGAGCCAGTCTTCCAGGAGGCTACGCTCGGGACGAACCCGTTTCGGAACTAAGCTTGGAAGACGCTGGCAGTTAGGTTCGTGTGTAGTTACATATCGCCTAGAAATCGAGAACCAGCTCGCGCACGGAAAGGCTCGTTCATTGGCAAATCCTCGAATGTAGATAGTCCATCGACAAAACTGACAGGGAACGATTGTAATTTGCGATTGTAATTGCCGAACGCAGTAGAACGCTGTGACCGCTGCGAAGATGCCCAGAAGTCCCATTACTGGCCGAAAATTCCTGTTAGACTTCGCGTCAGAAACCTTGCCTGGCCATAAAATTGCCCGACTACCATCCCTGCCCTCGGAGACGCACTATCCCTCCCTGTCCTCGGAGACGCAATAGCGTTGTAATGTATAAGTGGACTACATGCCTCACCTTGTGCTATGATGTGTTGATCGCCCGGAGAGGCCGCCGCTGTGGAAACCAGCTGTCGGTCGCGATTGTTCCAGTAAAATGCCAGAGGGCCTCCAAAGCGCCGACGATAACTTCAAGGAGACCCCTACAGAGCCTTCTCATGAAGATCTATCTGGGCCATGGACACCCGGCACTCTGCTTCTCTTGCACTGATGCGGGAGACACGTCGTGTTTGGCGCAAGGTCACGTCACCAGAGCCACTCACGCTCATGCACGCGCTCTCAATTCTCTCCGCTCACTGGTCTCGTGCTCCCCCTGGCGATGATATCTTTGTCGTTAGCGTTGTTGTGTTGTTGTTGTTGTGACTGAGAGAAGGATGAAGAGGAAATTGCACGGGCCTGCTTACTGGCTCGAGCCAAGCCACCGCCGCTGCCACGGGCAGATAGAGGAGAGTTAAAAGACCAGAGCAAAGAGAAAAAGGAAAGAAAAGACGTGCGTCGCAGCAACAACGGCGTCCCCGGAGCGGACGCTGCTAAAAAAAATTAGGAGTCACCTTGGCGACTAAAGTGGTGCAAGGCGAAAGCCTGAGTACAGCATTCTGCCACGAATGTGGTTGTGAATGATGATTCAAGTGCTACCAGCAAATGACGCGTCCATTGGCTGTCTGCGTGTGTTACTGATGTGTGGTTAACATGTTAAACTTCGCCTGTAAGTGTGGAACGCGACAGCGTCTTGCAACGCTGCCAGGGAGTCCACAGAACGCCATCGCCAATTCGGCTGTACGCCTTGCTGGACGGTAAATTTATTTTTTGAGGAAAGGAAATGTATCTCTCTCGCATATCTGGCTGGACACCTGCACCACGCCGTAAGGGAAAGGGGGAAGATGGGAGTGAACGAAGACGCCGTATTAGCTAGACGCGCCTTTGTTCATTCCAAACCATTCAGCTGGCATTACGGAGTGGCTAGAGTGCTCGTATCGCACTCCGGAGACCCTGGTTCGATTCCCCAACTCGACCAATTTCGTTCTCGGTTTTATTGATTTATGCGGTCTAACTAGAAAGGTTAATTAGGCTATTTCATATTTATATCATTGTATTTCTATCCATCGTGTTCTGTCATTCACCTGTCAAATGTTGGAACTGTCTAGGATGTTCGACACAACGTATATGAAACGAGCAACGTCAAACTGAGTAGGGAAGTGCGCGGTGGTGGAGCGAACGCGGCTTCGTACTTATCTGTTTTTTTCAGCAGCGTCTCCTTCCGCGGACGCTGTTGTCGCTGCGACGCGCGTCTTTCTTTTCTTTTCCTCTGTCTTAATTAGGCTAGTTGATTAATTAAGCAATTAACTAAACTCAGTCCCACTTAGTTGGAGCATCACTATACGATCCCTTTCATTGGTTGCATGGTTACTAGCCAAAGTACAATTGGCCCCATTTGAAATTCGCGCACTGTGACGTCACGAGCATTTCGACCAATTGAAAAGCGTGACATTTTCTGTCGACAACTCCTGCTTACAACGATGAGGCATTAAAGGCTTCCGCCTTAAAAAAAATTACCGACGATTACGTTACTTCCTAATGCGAAATTTGAGCGCAGCAAATAAGCTGTTTCACCTTTTCGATAGATTGAGGCAAAGAAATCGAGCAACACAAGTATGCGCTATCACAGAATTTTTTTTTATTTTTCACACGTATTACTTTAACACAGACTCCACTAACAGTTCTTGACAGTCATGAAGGAAGCTTTGTGGTCGGATAAATAGACTGATATATGTTCGACTTGGTACACCAATGCTTGATTCTCAAAGACGAGATCTATACAAGTGCCTCGCGAGGTTGTCACAGCCGTGGGACGCGTTACGAGCGAGAGGAACGGGATGTTCTCCCGCATAAGTGTTAGGAAATTGCTGTTTGTCTTTATGTCAACATTAAAGTCTCCCACCACTAACATCGGTGTGCATCGATGGACGGTTAATGCGAGTTGCAGGAAGTGCACGACGTCTTTCGTGAGTGCGGTAGGGGCGAAGTAGGCAGCTACTACCAGCAAGCCGTTGGGCAACTTTCCGGCGCACAGTTCGCCAACTTCATGTGACGTGCCAAACATTTCGACTGGTATTGCAGAGAGACCTGTGCGCAAGTAGATAGCGACTCCCGCCGCTCTGTTGTGGTCTCTGCGAGCACCACAGCAGTATAGGAAATCTCTGATTTCGAGAGGCTCTTCGGGATCCATCCAGGTTTCAGCAAAGCAAAGTACAGAGGAATGGCGCAGAATGTGATCGTGGTGTACGTCCTTGGCATGAGCGGCAAGGGAGCGTACGTTAAGAATGTGGTTGTGAATGATGAATCAAGTGCTGCCAGCGAATGACGCGTCCATTGGCTGTCTGTGTGTGTTACTGATGTGTGGTTAACATGTTAAGCTTCGCCTGTAAGAGTGGAACGCGACAGCGTCTTGCAACGCTGCCAGGGAGTCCACAGAACGCCATCGCCAATTCGGCTGTACGCCTTGCTGGACGGTAAATTTATTTTTTGAGGAAAGGAAATGTATCTCTCTCGCATATCTGGGTGGACACCTGCACCTCGCCGTAAGGGAAAGGGGGAAGATGGGAGTGAACGAAGACGCCGTATTAGCTAGACGCGCCTTTGTTCATTCCAAACCATTCAGCTGGCATTACGGAGTGGCTAGCGTGGTCGTATCGCACTCCGGAGACCCTGGTTCGATTCCCCAACTCGACCAATTTCGTTCTCGGTTTTATTGATTTATGCGGTCTAACTAGAAAGGTTAATTAGGCTATTTCATATTTATATTATTGCATGTCTATCCATCGTGTTCTGTCATTAACCTGTCAATTGTTGGAACTGTCTAGGATGTTCGACACAACGTATATGAAACGAGCAACGTCTTACTGAGTGGGGAAGTGCGTGGTGGTGGAGGGAACGCGGCTTCGTACTTGTTTTTTTCAGCAGCGTCTCCTTCCGCGGACGCTGTTGTCGCTGCGGCGCGCGTCTTTCTTTTCTTTTCTTCTGACCTCTTCATTCTCCTCTATATTAATTAGGCTAATTGATTAATTAAGCAATTAACTAAACTCAGTCCAACTTAGTTGCAGCATCACTATACGATCCCTTTGATTGGTTGCATGGTTACTAGCCAAAGTACAATTGGCCCCATTAGAAATTCGCGCACTGTGACGTCACGAGCATTTCGACCAATTGAAAAGCGTTACATTGGGGGCGGCGCTGGTTACGAGGCCGACGCCGACGCCGACGCCGACGCGAAACCCAGGAACGGACGCCAAAGAGCTGCGCTCTAAAACCGAGCCGGAGTTCCCGGGTTCGAACCCGACCGCGGCGGCCGCGTTTCGATGGAGGCGAAACGCAAGAGGCGCCCGTGTGCTGTGCGATGTCAGTGCACGTTAAAGATCCCCAGGTGGTCGAAATTATTCCGGAGACCTCCACTACGGCACCTCTTTCTCTCTTTCTTCTTTCACTCCCACCTTCCTCCCTTCCCTTACGGCGCGGTTCAGGTGTCCGCCGAGATATGTGAGACAGTTACTGCTCCATTTCCTTTCCTCAAAAACCAATTTACCAATTTACCAATTTATGCCGAAGCCGCGGTCGCCGAAGCGAGGACAGATACTTTTGTCGTTAGTCACGAGACCTCTGCTATATATAACGCCAACACCACAATGAACGCCGATGGCCTATGGCTTCAGTGCTGCCTTCCCGCCACAACGCTGACAATGCCAGCGCATGCAGCAGACATCTGTGACTACCACCACGTGGCTCAAAGAGCGACTGAGGTGCCCACTGTTCCAGGGGGCCAGTCATGCTCATTTTGTTTCCTTTCGAAGCTCCCGTTCATCGCTTTCGGCGCCGTTTTGGAGCGGCTGAAGTTCAAGGAGTCGTGGAAACGCATAACATGGCTCTGTAAAGCTTTTGCTTTAACAATATGCCGTCGTTTACGTTACTTTCTAATGGGAAATTTGCGCGCAGCACATTTGCCGTTTCAGCTTTTCGATATATTGAGGCAAAGAATTCGAGCAAGACAGACAGCTTGTTACTTTTCACACATATTCATTCCTCACGGAACACTCCGCTAACAGTTATTTATGTTCATGAAGGAAGCTTTGTGGTCGGAGAAACACATAAATATATGCGCTCGACTTGCTGCACCAATGCTTGATTCTCAAAGAGAAGGTCTATGCAAGTATTTCGCGAGGTTGTCACAGCCTTGGGAGGCGTTACGATCGAGAGGAACGGGATGCTCTGCCACGTGAGTATTAAGGAATTCCTATTTGTCTTCTGATCTACACAAGCCCCCACCCACCCTGCCACCCTGGAAGGGGGCCCTGGTTGATCGCGAGAGTTCGCTCACCGTTGTCAGCGCTAACGCATAGAGCCCATATCTTTCTCAACACCCCACGTAATCGCGATTCAGGCCTCCACTGTCCCAGGGAGCCAGTTATGTGCAGTCCCTTTCCCTAAAATGATCGGAGTGTAAAACGCTGTACACGCCAATGAACACAACGAAAGCCCAAGGCCTGTAGCGTCATCGCCGAGTTCCTGGCACAATGTTGTCAATGTTGCAGCTCACATTGTGAGCACCTGTAAAACTCCCTCCGATATGAAAGGGCCCAACCAGGAAGCCAATTTGTTTAAGGCGGAAGCCTTTAATGCCTCATCATTGTAAGCAGGGGCTGTCGACAGAAATTTCACGCTTTTCAATTGGTCGAAACGGTCGTGACGTCACAGTGCGCGAATTTCAAACGGGGCCAATTGTACTTTGGCTAGTAACCATGCAACTAATTAAAGGGATCGTATAGTGATGCCAACGCCAACGCATGCAGCGCACATCTGTCACTACCGCCACGTACCTTAAAGAGCGACTGAGGTGCCCACTGCTCCAGAGGGTCAGTGATGCTCGTTACCTTTCCTTTCGAAGCGTCCATTCTTCATCGGAGCGGCTTAAGGTCAAGGAGTCGGCGAAACGTGTATCAGGACGTAGTAAAGCTTATGCTTTAAAAAAATTGCAGCGTTGGGATTAACGTGCAGAAGCAACATACACTCTTTGAGGTACACCGCACTGCAGGGTTTCGGATTAATAGCACCAACCGCGGCTCTTAAGCGCTAAAAACGCTGAGAACACGGGAGTTCGTTTCGCCTCCATCCCAAAGCGTTCGAAGTTTTTCAGTCGCCTCGCAGTCGCCATATAGAAACGTGGGTGTGTGCACAATGCGTGCTGAAGTAGGAAGCGAGATGATGAAGTTCCTGCAGAACAAAAAAAAAAAACAAGCGGTTCGCAAAAATACACGCGCTAGGGGTGGACGCCTAAACTAATCCGTGTGGAAATGTAATTGAGGAGTGAGGGAATAGAACCAGGAAGAGACGGTTTCGGATTAATTTCGGGTTAATAAATGCAATGAAGTTGGCCCACCGAGGAACGACCACTGACAGCGTACAGCATACGGAGTCTTTTGTATTCCGCTTCAATCGAAGCGCGGCCACCGTGGCAGGGACTGAACCTGCGTCGTCCTGCTCAGCAGTCGAACAAGCAAACACAGCCACCGCGGTGGGTTCACCCCCGCCAGTGAGTCAATATTTCCAAGAGGAGCACAGTTGAGGTGTCAGGGTTGCCTAAAACACTGTTCGGTGCGGGTAGTTTGTGGTAACTATTAATTCTATAATTATGACAGCACTGATAGTGACACTGTGCGGTACATAAGGCTGTAGCAGTCATTACTAATGCATGCATAGCTATTCTATCATTTTCATAATGGCTTTCCTGATATGAAGCTGTCCTAGGATTGATATTCTTTGTTCTATTTGACAGATATTGTGTTTTGTTATCGCTTCCTGATTTCTTGTTTTGGTCTCCTTACAGGGAAAAAGTAGAGTGTGCGTTCTTGTCACCTAATGCTGCCACCACTGAAGAAGTGCTCCGAAAAAGTAAAACACCTGTTTTTCTTTTTTTGTATGGATCCGTGTGAACTCTTACTCAGCAAAAAAAAATTGCATCGGCTAAGGTATTGAATAACGCAAACATCTCGGCGAAAAGCTGTTCCCGCAGCTGCGATGGCGTGACTGGGCACAGCTGGGTCAGAAGCCTCCTTCTTGCATTTGTGAGCAGCCTTGGGCTGACAGCGGTGTTCTTTCTTATGATGAAGCCTGCTGGCTTCGCCTTCTGCTTCATCTACAGCTTTGTTAAGCCGTCGGTGACGCTTTATCCTACGGGCACACCGAATCTTGGCTGCCAACTGCGGTTGGTCTGACGGTGGGGTGGTGTTGGTGGTAAAAAAATTTATTAAAGAGGGACAGGAGGTATGTTTGGAGCAGCCCTTAAGAGGGTTCACCAGTGGCAGTGTCCATAGGAAATACATGGGAACTTTCAGACGCTATACCGTGTCTAAATATGGCTCGATTTTCATGAGGTTTGTGGCAGCGTTTTCTTCTTGAATGAATAAAGGAAATGTTGCGGGCAGATTTTATTGTTTAAGTTTCACTTTTTTACCAATTAGACGCAAAGTTCCAGAAAAATGGTGCTTTTAGATATGTAGGTCTTTCATGTCATCTCGTGAAAAAACCAAGCCAAAAATCAAAATTTCGTCCGCAACATTTCCTCCCTTTTTCTTTCTTGATTGTTAAGACACAATTTTTATCCATATCGAAGTTAGTGTTAGCCTTTTACAGGCTCTGAAAGTTGTGTATGTATTTTCTGAGGGGATTTGAATTTCGCGCCAAAATTTACTAGCGCGGCGTGGCTCCATCTGGCGACAGAATATTTTGTCGCTACTGCACTCTACCACCAACTTCTTGCTTGTCTGTGTTCGTGCGCATGCGTTTTTCTTAGAACCCGGACGAACTTCATTTCTTTCTTTCCTTTTTTCTTGCTTGGGCTGTATTTCTAAAAGATTCCTGCTTTTCTTTTTTTCTCGAGCTGGTGGTGCTAAAAAGAAGTGAGATGCAAGGCCACACCTACAAGCTACCCCCCCCCCCCCCCACACACACACACAGTAAGGCACTGTTTGCACCAAAACGCAGGTGTGTCGAGTTATCCGGCCAAAAACCGGTTACTGGGTTCATGTAAACGCGCCGTGTCGGGTCAGGAGTCGGGACCAGTCAACTCCGCGCAAAGGGGTAGGTTGACTCAACTCCTCCCTGCCCCGATGTGCTTGTAAACGCTGTCGAGCCGAAAAAACGGAGGGGAAAGGATAAGCGCGAAATTGTTTTTGCTTGCACCGTCGCATCTCCGAAGCAGCGGTGGCGTGCCTCAATCTTGGATATGTTACCACTGCTCGCTTGCAATGCGAGGCTCGAAGCTTGGTGTCGCTGCAGTTGAACCGGTCTTCACTCGCTAAAATCGAGTTTATGCAAACACGCGACGTCTGGTCCTTCTTTTTACTTTCTTATTACCAAAAATTTCAGGGGGCACTTTGACTGTCTAAAGTGGGTAGAGGCGGAAGCGTTTTCCGCACCACCCTCGCTGTTTCTGTGGCACCGGTGGCGTCACATATAATTGAGTACTAATTACTAAGTGATGACAAATCACTTATTAATGGTTAATTACTGATTAATGCCTGAATACTAATCAACTGCTAATTAATGAGGCTTCGCCTTTAGGAGTGGAACGCGACAGCGCGTTGTAGCGCTGCCAGGGAGTCCACGGAACACCACCCGGCGCGATGCCTTGCCCTTTGAACGCAACGCTTTTTGAGGAAAGGAAATGGCGCAGTAATTCTCTGTCATCTCGGTGGACACCTGAACCGCACCGTAGAGGAAGGGAGGAAGTGGGAGTGAAAGAAGATAAAGAGGAGCCGTAATGAAGAAAATGAAAATTGTATTTGAGGAAAGGAAATTACGCAGTAACTGTCTCACAAAATTCAGGGGGGCACTTTTTTGACCTAGTGTGTGGTCACTGATGCCCCTAAGAGTGGAACGCGACAGCGTCTTGCAACGCTGCCAAGGAGTCCATAGAACGCCATCGCCCATTTGGTTCTACGCATCGCTCGTCAGTAAATTGGTTTTTGAGGAAAGGAAATGTATCTGTCTCGCATTTGTCGGTGGACACCTAAACCTCGCGGGAAGGGAATGGAGGAGGATGAGAGTGAGTGAAGACACCGTATTCACTAGACGCGCCTTTGTTCATTCCAAACCATCGAGCAGGCATGGCGGAGTGGGTAGCATGCTCGTCTCTCACGCCGAAGACCGGGGTTCGATTCCTGAGCTCGACCAATTTCTTAATCGGTTTTATTTATTTATATGGCCTGACTAGTAAAGCTAATTGGGCTAATTGGGCAATTAAGCAATTAACTAAGCTCAGTCCCTTACTTGGAGCATCACTATACGATGCCTTCAATTGGTTGCATGGTTGTTACTAGCCAAAGTACAATTGGCCCGGTTTGAAATTCGCGCACTGTGACGTCACGACCGTTGCCACCAATTGAAAAGCGTGACATTTTCTGTCGACAACTGCTGCTTACAACGATGAGACATTAAAGGCTTCCGCCTTAATAATTACAGTGTTGTAGGCGTTACCGAAAAAAAGTAACTAAATACGTTACTCGTTACACTAAAAAAAAGGAACGCGTTACCGTTACCGAAAAAAAGTATCGCACGTTACTTTGCCGTCACTCCATGGCCATAAATTTTAATCAGTGCGTCTTTGCTGTAAGAACTCAAGATAACAGTTTTATAAAGCTCATACCTCATATAATTCCAACTTCACAAAGAAAACATAGCTGAACTGAGCAAATTTACAGTAATTCTGGTGTGCTTCTGCTTACGAAATTACGCGGAAATTGTGTAGCAACAAAGAAATGTTAATGTCATAGTTCCTGAAAAAATATATTTGCGCACATAAAAAATTTTTTTTTTACTTGAACCTTCGTAATTATCGCAAAAATGCGAGTGTTTACGTCAAGGTGTTCAAGGTCAGCTTCGCTCGCTTAGGAGCTCAATAACGAGAAACGTAGCCGGAGTTGCAGATAGAAACAGCTGGTTGACTGCGATCCCCTTTTGTGTGCTGTACCATTGTACTCTTTCCACGGCTCTCTTAGGGCCATCTTGAAGTAAACTGGCGACATTCCTGAGTTTTCTCAGAAGAGGGAACTTCTTCCACAAAGAATGCGAGAGTGTCACCTGGGAACGAGACACTGACTTACAGATTTCTGCAAATGGTTCATTGGTGGCTTGGCATGCGTCCACTCTTTAGAGAGATGTGTGTGTGAGTGGTTTGGGGGCGAAGACAAGTTTGTGACTGCGTGTTCGTGCTTTTTTTTAGTTGAGTGCGTCGTCAAGGGCAGGGCCGGCTTGCACGAAACAAATAAGACCGGCTTATTTCCAGTCTAATCTTATTCGCGGTCTAAAAGCTCTCTCGGTTTTGAAGAAAGGAAAGGCGCATAGCTGGTTCATTTTGTCAGTGGACACCTCAAATGCACCACGAACTCCGACTGAAAGTTCAGTAACTCAATGTTTTAGTCGGCGTTCGTGCGCACTTGAGGCACTCACCGACAAAGTGAACCATCAATGCGCATTTTCTTTTCTCAAAATCGAGAGAGCTTTTAGACCGCGAATAAGATTAGACTGGAAATAAGCCGGTCTTATTTGTTTCGTGCAAGCCGGCCCAGGTTTTTTTTTGGCATGCATGCGAGCCGCAACAAGGGTCGTCAAGAACACCGGTAGATTTTGTTCATTTGCAATACTATTTTTGGCGTTTTTTTTTTCTGAAAGAGAGGCGGAGAGGGACAATTGAATTAAGAAGTAACCAGTAACATGACACCTCTAATTACCGAAAAATGTTAACGTAAGTACGTTACCCGTAACAATTTCGAAATGGTAACGAGTACGTTACTATGTTACCGAAAAAAGTAACGCGTTGCCGGTAACGCCGTTACTTGTAACGCGTTACTGACAACACTGCCAATAAATAGCCACTAACAACACGCGTTGGTCGAGTTGGGTTGACCTTGCGCAGCCCGACTCAACCTGACGTTATTGGTTCATGTAAACAGGGCTAAGCAAGAACTCGCTTATGCAATGACAAAGTTTGCGTCCGGCCACCATGCATAGCTGCAGGACGCTCTCGGTGCTTTTGCGAGCCACACTTCCCGTCCTCTTCAGTTTTCTCTAACTCTGATTTATTTCTTTGTGGAATTATAAGCAGGGAAGGAGGTATCAAAGCAAGTAAATCTGTTATAATTTAAATATTTTCACGAGGTGGTGAAAATGACGTGAAAACACAGACGAGCAGATTAACGTGGTACTGAAACAAGCTCTTTATTGGGCTGCCGTAGAATAGGCGTCTCCACCCACACACGGTCACCTGGCTTGTATTGTGCGTGGAGACGGCGGAGATTGCAGCGTTGGGCGTACGTTCGCTCTTGGTCTGTAATGCGTAGCCGGGCAACTCGTAGAGCTTCTGCACGCTGCAAGCAGGCGGTGACGTCAAGTATGTCCTCATTGGTGACGTTTGGCAGCATGGCGTCCAGCGTTGTGGTTACTTTTTGCCGTAAATGAGCCTAAAATGTGTCACATAGTACTGGTCTCAATAAGTGCGCTGTAGTAGACGAACATGACGTACGGAAGGAAGACATCCCAGGCCTTGTGTTCTGCGTCGGCATGCATGCCGAGCTCGTCTGCAATGGTTTTGTTCAAGCGCTGCATGTGGCCGTTCATCTGTGGATGAAACGCGTCATCGTCCGACGGCACCTATACTGTAGCGCAGGATGGCTTGCGTCAGCTGCACAGTGAACGCAGTTCGTGTGTGTCGCGCGGGACACAGTGAAAGAAGGAAAAGCGAAACACACGCTGTAGCCAGAATGGGTGTTCTAGGCGGTTTCTTGGCTATCGTCATTTTCCGACGTTTCCTTCAAAGGTCGCTTGAGCGAGCGAGCCTTTTGTGCTTCGAGAATGTAATCAGGCTCACGAATTGGAAGGCCACGGCTCCTCCTTGGGTCCACGAGCTCAGGCAGCAAGCAGTACATATAAAATTTTTTGAGCCGCGGCAACATCTCGTCCTCCCAAAACGATTGATTCCTGGAAATTGCTTCAGTGCTGATGCCTTTTTTGGTCCACAGCACAAACAAGCACTTTTTACGGCGAGCAATATTCAGCTGTCCTTGCACTTGGTACCAGTAATTACTTTTTGTCTTCAGCTGCAATCTCCCGCTCTTGTTTTCCTCACAGCAGACTATTTTTTTGGCGCGAACTCCTTCTAGTGGAGTAAGGTCCCTCGCTGAGTAAGGACACTTGACTTCAACAAGAACGTCCTCCCCAATGAGTCCGTCCGGGGAAGCGCCAAGAAAGGGGTTCTCCTGGTCAACAAACAGGCCGCACTCCTTCACCACGACGTTGCACTCATTTTCGATTTGCTTGAGTGCTAAGCACTCGTGGTCTTTTCCATACCGAATCGCTTCGGAAGTTATTTCCTTGTACAGGATGTCGCCAACTGTCCGCCCACATCCCGTCGTTGGTTTCATTTTACAAATAGCACCAAACAATGATGCTGTCAATCTCTTTCGCCTTTCTTGTTTCCACAGAGTGCATCCACTCTGCTTCGACGTTGCTCGCTGCAGGTCTTCGATGTTGGTTGCTGATAGCGAAAGCGATTTCAGGAAGGTGTCGGAAGTAGATTGAAAAGCACCTGGCTCCATGTCTGGTAAGCCGTAATCAGCATCGGCACCAGTATGTCGCTCCTTTTCTCTGCGCTTGCAGCGTGAAGTGGTTGGTATCTTCTTTTTCGGTAGCTTTCGCTTTGAATTCCTCCTAGAAACTATCGCCTTCACAAATGATTCTGTGCATCCTCCAAGCTGCCCTCCCGAAATCCTGCGCGCGATTTTTTCGTGGTATGTTCCTCGGCAGTTGAGCGATAAGGAGGCTGCAAAACACCTTGTCTCGTAGGATCTTTTCAAACAATAGTTTATCCTCTTTCCTCCTACAAATTTCGCCACAATGGAGTTGTAATGTTCGGCAGCATTGTTATCGACGTCCATTATTAGGCTCGCCGTGTTTGCAACCACTCTGCTCATGGCAACACAAATTTCTTCAAAGATGCCTTTTTGAACTATTTCAGGAAATATATTTTCTTCTCCCGCTTTGCTTCCGGAACAGAAGTAATCAGCGCAGTTAGCGTGGTCTCCGAACACATGATTTGGGCCGTTCTTTATGTCATGAGCAAGACGGTCTATTTTTTCAGAAAACGATGCCTCTTCAGAGCTTCTAACTTTTATTGCTGTTGCAACTCCATGCCGTAGGCGAACAGCTGCTTGGAGAATAGAGTTCTTTAATTTAGGAGGAATTTTTTCTAGGCGCTTCTTCTGAGCGATCTCTCTTATTTTTGCTGCATAGTTTCGAAGTAGGTGGTTCCTGCACTCAATTTTTTCAACCCGCTGGTTGCCATACGGTGCTGCTGCTACGATAGATCTGTAAGTGCTGGAATCGCCATCAGCAATAAGTTTTGTATATTTGATGCCATGTAGCTCAACGCTTTTCTTGAAGCATTCCACCACAATAGCTTGCTCCATGCTTGTTGAGCTTCCCTGCCAGTTCTTGTGGCACTGATGCTGTTTCGGGGTGGCACCTTGTGGAGTCCGGCCACACATTGCGCATATCTTGTTTTTCACGCCAAGGTACAGGACCTTTCCAGTTCTGTGACCAACGATAGCAGCCTGAAAGAGTAAGACCAATATTAGTCAAGAAGCTGCCCTACTGGCTGCACTGCTAATCGCTCGAACATATAGGTATTTCAGCTTATCATGCCTGCTATTCAAGTGCTACTTTAAAACTACCTCTAGGCAGTTTGATGCCTTTCGATCACAACGGTACATAGCCCCGTGTACATGCAGCTAGGTTATGAAAGCGCGGATCTTTTCCATACCTCCCCAATTAGCCGAAAGAACAAGTGTGAAATATTTCAAGTACAAAATGCAGCGCTTTTTACCGCTATGGCAACTAAATAAATTCGTGCACTCACCACGCCTGACGGAGCGTCATATTTGTTCCTGTAGGATCTCTTTGACCACGCACCATCTGCGATGACTGCTATCGTGGGTGTACCGTCACTGTCAATGTCGCCGCATTCTCTTGCCAGCCTTGCCTCCTCTGCGCCCGCTGTTTCCATTTCCTCCCAGGCGGCTTGATTGATAATGTTGCCAACGTCGTCCTCTATTTTCGTGTAAGTGTCCGATGACATTCTTGGGATGTTCATAGACGCAAGCAGTTCGTTAAGGTTTGAGAAGCCACAGCCAATTGACATTATTCCATACACCGCTGATGTGTTTATATCGCCGCAGCCGCTGGAAGCTTGCGCATCAGATGGCGGGTCTGTGTGGATGACATCCTTCCTTCGGCACATCCTGCATACAAGAGTCAACGTGCTTCGTAGACCTTGCTTTCTTTCAGACACACAGTCCATATCCGCCAAAGTGCAGTTGAAGGGAACATGGAGGGCGGTCTTTTGCAAGCTGGTCAACAGGTACTGAAGGCTAACAATGCGCCGCCCTTGAATTCCAGCATTTGCACTGCCGCTCTTTACGGTGGTGATCGCGGGACCTCCATTAGCAATATCTTCGTCGCACGACTCTGTTGTGCTCATCACTGAAGATGACAGGGCACTTCCTGACACCTCGGATTCTTTGATGGGGGCTTCAACGTCTGCCGGCCTTGGGTTGTGCTCGTTGACTTCTGGGGACGCAGAATCTTCAGCAGGGTGGGCAAGGTCGCCACCATAGAGGGGATAGTGTGTTTTGCACGTAGGAGGTTCGTTATCACGAGCTTGCCTCTTTCTGGTGTTCGCAATCAGTGCACCTGCACGTTTACGCTTCCCGTACCTGAAATTCTTTGCTGGCATTTTCTGCTGACTTGTTGCCTACTGGTATTCAAGCACCTTGAGACAAATCAGGGAACAAAGTATGGCGCACAAAAGTGCCACAAGATGATGGCTACCGTCAGAACAAGCCAAACTCAAGCCTTGTTGGTGCTGAGAAGCGGAAGATGGGTGTCCGGCCCTGGGAACGCTCGTACGAGACTAGGCAAAGTAAGCTGCACGCTGTCACTACAATCGAGGACATCCTTCTGCAGCTAGAAGGCTACGCGAGAAAGGGAAGAAGACCAGCCATGAGCCTTGTGCTTGTAACCAGCCGGAGGGACGACGCTTACAGCAGCATGGTCAGTGCAAGAATGAACCACTGTTTATTGAAGGCACAGCTTTTATAGGCACGAGCAAGAGCGCTGTACCGGAGGGACGACGCTTGCCGGCGTTCTGGGCCAGCCGAGTGGGACGCGCGCCGGCGTTCTGGGCGAGCCGAGCGGGACGCGTGCCGGCGTTCTGGGCAAGCCGAGCGGGACGCGCGCCGGCGTTCTGGGCAAGCCGAGCGGGACGCGCGCCGGCGTTCTGGGCGAGCCGAGCGGGACGCTGTAACCTACTGCGCATTACTGTTGCGCATCGGCGCGATGCAATCACTGATGCGCGGCACTGATACGAACACGACACGTGTCCGTTACAGTGCTAGGAGCTCCTTTCTTTCCTTTTATTTAGAGACTGACTACATAGGTGTTCAACACAATGGAACCTTTTCCGGGTAATGTCCTGCGGATGCACCAAGCCATTAGACCACACCTGTCTGCTCAGGCGAAACCAGTCACCCCACCTTACCATTGTAAAAGAATTTTCGCAGAAAAGACTGAAGGAAGCTTAGGCGACCCAAACCAGAAACGCTAAATTGGTGGGTTACTGGGAAATGGTCCATTGTATGACCCCCACATCCTTCTGTGCTCAATGGCTTGAGAGGGGGGTCAACTTTTTTGTGCTTCGGTCTCTGGAACCTTGGCCGCATACCTACAGATAGTTCTGGGCTCTACTTTGTGTACGCGGAAGAACGAATACTTTTTTTCGTGTCGCGGTGTAGTTTACACACCTGGAGGGGGAATAGAACTTCCCTCCTTTTTGGGGTACTCAGGTGCTGCCATCTATCGACAGAAAAAGTTCAAATCTGAGTTGCCTTGTAGCTGGTGAGCCCTCTTAAGAGACTGATCCTTACAAACACTAGTTGGAGGTCCCTAGTACGGGACCCCAGTCGCGGTGGCCGCCGCCCGGGCGCGCCCGACGAAGGCTTGTTGAGCCTGTAAGTCGTGGCAGCCAAGCAGGGTCGCCTCCCAGTCCTCCCGGGTTGGGTTGGGCCCGCCCTCCGACCCAACCGTCCCGCATCTGCCTTGGCAAAGGTGCTGCTTGCAGCTGCTGCGCGCAGTTATGAAGTGCCGTCACTTCAACACCGACCATATCGAGCCTGTCACGACTCTGAGGCCTTATAGTAGGTTGTCGTTCCTGCCCACCGATCAGCCCCGCATATGGACGAAAGAAAGACCCTGTAGAAGAGTGCTCAGTAGTGTGGGGACCAGCAGACCGACGTCTGGAAGACGAAGAGTAAAGGCCAAACAGCTACAAGAAGGAGCCTCACGTGTAGATGCGTGCGTGAGGGTTCGCATAGTGACAGGCGCTGTGCCACAGAGCTGTGTACGAAATGGTTAGGAGTGGCCGGCGAGCTGGCGACGAAGGGATTGGCCAAAGGCGGAAACCCCGGCTGCTGCAGAGCGCGCCGTCATCGCATAATGTGTCACCCGGTCTTGCGATGGTCTGCAGGGGGGAGCAAAGATGCCTGCATACTGGACGTAAGATTACGCAACTCCCATAATTTTTTCATCTCCCTCCTAGCGACCTCCTTCTCGAAGTATCTCAAGTATTCCAAGAGCCGGCCGGGTGTACCTGCCTTCTTAGCACAGAAGGAAAAATGAGTGGTGATTAACGACTGTGATCCCCAATTCAGTATGTTAAGACAGTCTTTAGGGTAAGACAGTCTTTAGGGTGTATTAGAATAAGGGACCTATCGGTTAGGGGAACAGGGATATATCTGGCATCAGTGTGCATGCGCTTAAAATTTCCGCTAGAGTAACTGCTCTCTGCACGTTCACTGGTATCCACTATTCTGCAATACACCCTATGTCGCCCTCTTGTTTATTGCAACCAGAGAGAGCGGCTTTGATACGGTCATCTTACCATTTGGAGCCAAACAGGGGCACTTAGTGCAGTTGGCTGCTTTTATGTAAAGTGTTCAGGCCAATGGCTTTTCGTTTCGCTTGCGTTTGGAGGTATTGCGGCTTCATTGATTGTGACGGAGCAAGGACTTATTGCACACCGCTGGATGAACTTGTACGCGAGCCACAGTGGATTGATAGAGCAGCGTTCATCAGGTGACACATCGAGCCGTTGCGGTTTGGTTGGTTGGTTTATAGGGTTCAACATCCCAAAGACTCTCAATCTATGAGAGACGCCTTAGTGAAGGGCTGCGGAAAATTCTACCACCTGGGGTTTTTGGAATCGGATGACAATCGCTGAAGCAGAGACTGGCTGAGCATGAGGAAGCTTAATTGTTTATTCTTGTGACAAATGAAAATATGAGCTTGTATACAGGGTAGAACACTTATACATTGTACGCCGCTTAGGGAAGGTTCCGCACAACATACTATGGAAGAGTATTCATTGAAATTTCATTAAAAGGCAGGATATCTCGGCCGAGCAGCCATGAACTTCAATAGACCGATTTCACAAGCAGTTTCGCTACGCCACCGCCGCCGCGATGCACTCTGGGAGTTGTGGTACTCCGGCCGGCGGCCGCGTCGGCGCGGTGCGTGGCGCACGCGCAAGAAGCAGCCCTGTTTGCGTCGCCACACTATGTTTCTCTGCATGAATGCTAGATTTGCGGCACTGTAGACACCTGAGGGGTGTCATGAGCTCCGACAACTGTGCGAAGCAGAGGGTCCCGGATTTTCTGTTTTATAGAAGAGAAAAAGTACCCAAGACATTGCGTAGAAGCTGTTCACGAAAGGCAGGGGAAGAAGTCCTGTTCAGTGCATTTAGCCGTATTGTCCCTGTTGATCAGTGGACATTGAAAAATTTTCAAGTTCTGAAGCTCTATGAAATGTCTTCTACGCGCCGCTCAGCTTTGAGGCGGTCCCTTAAATTGTTAAAAAGAAGGCGATCGGATTTGCCTTCGTGCTGCGTCGTCAAGCCGTCCTTGCAGAGATTTCTGCCCGGTGCAAGGTTGTAAGGGAACAAGTGTGCTCAGATTTATTGTCATATTCAGGAACCCACAATGTTCTTTTGATACACATATTCACTCCTTATGTCTCGAGCTGCCATACTAGCGATAATGCTTTCTCTATTTCACGGAATGAGAAAGCGAGGCTATAAAACTGTAGAAATGTGGAATAATTCCAGCTCACTGCTCGTTGAGCATAAGTGGCATTCCAGTATCAGCCACATACCATTTATGCCGGGATATCATCCACATTTTGCCCGTTGTTTTCGAAAAAAAAGGCCATCTACTGTACTCGTACTGCGAAAATAGCGAGAGTGAGTCGTACGGGAGACGCCCTGGCAGAAGATTATATTAACCTAAATAAAAAAGTAATTAGTGTAGCAATAATCAAAATAAAACTGTTGGTCACGAAATTAAAAACCCCTAAACCCTAATTAAGCGTACTCAAAACCTCCCCGATTGGCTTGTCTTTTTCTCATTTTGTACTGAACACAAGCATTTGTCACATCTCCATTTAGAAAAACGGCATAGCTCGCTCGAATGCTCATCTTTCCTGCTGGTGACCCGCCGAGCACGTCGTGAATACACTTATGTGTTTATGTGAATAAAAAAAACTATCGCATGGCCAGTTTTCAGCAAGGGCTATGACGAAAAAATAAACACAACAAACGCTGTGTGACACGTCTATAGCGAATGCCTAGATGAATACAGCGATTACTGGAACAGCTAAATGTGGTGGCAAGAAATGTAAATACTGTCCGAAGACGTTAATAAAATCGCGTGCATCGCTATGCGTTGAAATATTCTCCTGACAAAATTAACGAAAGCGGCGGTCAAGCGCATTTGCATCGTCACCTGCCGCATTTTCCAAAGCAAGGTTCTAGTAACAAGCGCAGCGTCGCCACCACGTTCACTCCACTTCAAGGGGGAACTGACCACCCTCTCTGCGCTGCTCCTACCGCGATCAGCATTGCACCCCTCGAAACTCCGTCGTGGAGCCTCTGTTTCCTTTGTAGAGCTCAACACAATAAACGAAACTGCGGAAAGTGCGGCCGGGTATAATGCTTGTCAAGGCGCAAAGTAATGTGGGCTGTCGTGCAGACGACGCCACGAAGGACTACAACCAAGATGGCGGCTGGCTACTTCCCGTAAACGCGCGCATGCGCAGTAGGCTTTGTGAAATCGGTCTATTAGCATTCTTCAGGGGTGCCCACAGTGTTGCGACATCACGGTATCTACACAATTGGTGGACCCGCCTACTGTGGTTGAAAGTTGTAAGTCCATATCTGCTGCTGATCCTAAGGTCTCTGGTTTGATCTCTGTCGCAGGCACCGCATTTCGTTGGAAGCGAAGCTCAAAAAGGCGCCAGTGTGCTGTCAGCGTACGTACGTTTATGCACCGTAGGTGTCCCTATGGGTCCAAGTGGCGCTGTGGCATGCTAAGCCTTACATGGCGATCACTAAAGACTGGGTGCTTCCAAGCTTTCACCATACTCCCCCAAATCCAACGTGCCCAAATCCACTCTTCCACTGCCTGCGAAAATGAGACTGCGCCCTTCCCAAAGTCAATTTTCATCTCTGTAGACTAAAAAATTGAGACCGTACAGCATGCGCAGGAGCAAAGCTAGGCGGTATAGAGTTTCGGCGATGTTCAAGAGCACATTCCAAACCGCTGCCTCGTTGACTGCACCGCAGGCTTGTTTGTGCCCTATCTAGTATCCATGGTGGCAAAAGTGCGTAGAATGGGAGGAACAATGGCTTTCAGAAAGGTAGTTTGGTGCTAAGAATACTTGCCAAAAATTATCTGGTGCTGGCACTGTGTGTGCTGCAGGCCCGGTATAGCAGTATCCGCCATATTTTTTATTCGAAGTGGCATTAGTGAAGACTGCCGTTGTGCAGGAAGATGGGCAATTTCAGGCTATGATCAGCCTTCAGCACATCTAGTTAGTGTTCTCAGCATAATAGGTCACCAGGGCTTCTTTCGGATGATGGGTTCCCGGCCGCCGTAATGTCAAAACCAAGATTCAGTACGACACGCCGTTTAGCACGCCCTTTATTATGCCATGCTTGATTGGCAGTAAGTTCAACACTGCATTGCTGTAGACACCCCTACGACTGCACGTTGTGAAAGGCGGCTTTTAAATGAGAATGTGAGGCACTCGTGGGCCTTCATCGGCTTGTGGTGTTCCTCGAGATGAGAGGACTGCTGGCGGAAGCAACTTGCTCGCACTCTTCTGCACACTGTACACCGGCTGTCGCTGTTGCACGTGCTTCTCGGCTGCTGAAGCTCGTCCTGGACACCACGTCGTCGTCGAGGATGAAATGAGGATTATTAGAACGGGAAACACTAAAAAGAACATTGCTGCAGCAAAAGATACGCCTTCCCACAAACTGCCCGTAGAAGCACTTGTACTCCACCTTATGTACGTGATTGGTCAGAAGTTTCCAGGCCACATGGTCTGGTTTTGAGCTACATAGCTGGGCATTTACGTCGTCCATGAAGATGAATATATCTATACGGGGTAGGAGAACCATCATTCTCACCTTTCACAACCTTGCTAGATTCAAAGCGGTGTTAAGGGCCTGACTGTACAAAGCAGACCCTGTGGCCTGGGAACTTTTGACCACCTTTGTACATCTATAGGGCCTCCATATAAGCAATTTATAAGTTGGGTGTTGAGAAAAGCTGCAGCTCATTGGACATTCTAACCAGTTTTATTACCAAGATCACATAACGCGGTCATGTGTGCTGTGTACAGTAGTTGAGAAAAATGAGAAGCAAAGAAATTTTATGCACAAGAATTGATTTCTGGTTACATCTTCGGTAAATCTGGTAAACGTTTAGATATTATAGGCAAAGATGAAAACTAGTTTAACAGAAAAGGTCCGCTTGCCACGCATATTATGTAGGAAGGAATAAAAGGAATGCTGAAACTTTCTCATAATGATACGTGGCGGCTACAAGCAGCAGTAGAAACAGCAGAGGTAGCCTGCTACGCAAGGGACCGACGGCTTGGAGTAGTCTCTCAGCACACAAGCGCGCACCTCAGCGTCGTCGTCGTTACAAAACACTTCGTCGTCCTTCCAGCGTCCGTAGCATGACCCCCCCTCGCGGCAAAAGCACTGTCCCGGTGCGCACTACACAGGCCTGCTAGACGGCGAGTTGTAAGGTTTGAGGCGGGACACGCGGACGATGTCGGTGCGGGGTGCAGCGGCCGGGGATGGCGGATGTAGCGGGGTGATCTCGTACGTCACCGCGGTCACCGGACGTACGACCCGAAAAGGGCCTGTATATCGGGGGAGCAGTTTTTCACAAAGGCCCACACGGCGGGAAGGGACCCAGAATAACACAAGGGAGCCAGGAGAGTAGGTGTCTTCACGACGGCGACAGTCATGACGTCGTTTCTGATTGACTTGGGAGGCCGACAGCCGCTGGCGGGCGACAAGACGGGCAGCGTCGGCGCGAGCGATGGCGTCCCGAGCGTAAGGGCTCGTGGAGGCGGTGGCGGGCAGTACACTGTCGAAGGGCAGCAAAGGATCGCGGCCAATAAGAAGGTAAACAGGGGAGAAACCGGCTGTATCGTGACGCTTAGAATTGTAGACGAATGTAACAAATGGGAGGCTAATATCCCAGTCGCGGTGATGGTCTGAGACGTACATGGAAATCATGTTGGCGAGGGTACGGTTCAGACGTTCAGTGAGGCCGTTCGTCTGCGGATGGTAGGCCGTGGCGAACTGATGACGGACGGAGCAGGAGCGGAGGTGTTCGGCGACCACTTTGGAAAGAAAGCAGAGGCCGCGATCGGTGAGCAGGTGACGGGGAGCACCGTGGTGGAGTATGACGTCGTGTAGAAGAAAGTCAGCGACATCAGTTGCGCAGCTGGTTGGGATCGCTCGAGTAATAGCGCAGCGCGTGGAGTAGTCCGTCGCGACCGCGGTCCATTTGTTTCCCATAGCAGACACTGGAAAAGGGCCGAGCAGGTCGAGGCCGACACGGGAAAACGGGTCTACGGGGATTGGAATCGGCTGACGGTGTCCGGGAGGAAGAACCGAGGGCGTCTTCCGTCGTTGGCACAGCTCGCAAGCGGCCACATAACGGCGGACAGAACGGTAAAGACCGGGCCAAAAGAAGCGGCACCGCACGCACGGCGGCACACGCGTAGATGACCGGCCGTGGGAACGTCATGAAGCTGCTCAAGGACGCTGCTGCGCAGATGTTGAGAGACCACGAGCAAGAGGTCAGCGCCGTCAGGCCGCATATTGCGCCGGTAGAGGACGTTCTCATGGAGAGCAAACGGGGTGAGGGACGCATCACAGCGGTTGGCAGTGAGGCGGTCGATGAGGGAACGTAGCGAAGAATCCAAGCGCTGTTCTTGTGCAATGTTGCGGAAGGCCGAGATGGATAAGACGCAGGCGTCAGCCTCGCATTCGTTGGAGGAGGGCGCATCGACAGGGTAACGGGACAAGCAATCCGCGTCCTGGTGCAAGCGGCCGGACTTGTGGACGACACAAAATGTGTACTCTTGTAGGCGAAGAGCCCAGCGCCCCAGCCGGCCAGTAGGGTCTTTGAGCGAAGAAAGCCAGCATAAGGCATGGTGATCCGTGATAACAGAGAAAGGGTGCCCAAGCAAGTAAGGGCGGAATTTTGCAATAGCCCAAACCAGGGCGAGGCATTCCCGCTCGGTAATAGAATAGTTGCACTCTGACACAGAAAGGAGACGGCTGGCGTACGCAGTAACCCGAAGCTTGTTGCGTTGCCGCTGAGCAAGTAGGGCACCAATGCCATGGGCGCTCGCATCGGTGCGAAGTTCCGTAGGGGCTGAAGGATCAAAGTGCGCCAACACAGGTGGAGCAGTGAGGGCACTGATAAGGGCTCTGAAGGCGTCAGCTTGGGGGGGTCCCCAAGAGAACGGGATGTCCTTCTTGAGGAGCGTATTAAGAGGTCGGGTTATTTCCGCAAAGTCCTTGATGAACCGGCGGAAATAGGAACATAGGCCGAGGAAGCTGCGCACATCACCGGAGGAGCGCGGAGTAGGAAATGAACGCACGGCGCGGACTTTGTCGGGGTCGGGTCGGATCCCAGCAGAATCGACCAAGTGGCCAAGGACCTTGAGCTGACGGCGGCCGAAGGTACATTTCTTCGAGTTCAGCTGAAGACCAGCGCGGCGGAAGACGGCAAAGATGGCTGAAAGGCGATGGAGGTGGCTTTGGAATGTGGACGAAAAAACAATCACGTCAGCTAAGTAGCTGAGGCATGTCGTCCACTTAAAACCGCGCAGGAGGGAGTCCATCATGCGCTCGAAGGTCGCAGGGGCATTGCACAGGCCGAAAGGCATGACTTTAAATTGGTACAGGCCGTCCGGGGTGACAAAGGCGGTTTTCTCCCGAACCCGTTCATCGACAGCGATCTGCCAGTACCCTGAGCGAAGATCGATGGAGGAAAAGTAACTGGCGCCGTGCAAGCAGTCGAGAGCGTCGTCAATTCGGGGCAAAGGGTAGACGTCTTTCTTTGTGACGGCATTCAGATGGCGGTAATCGACGCAGAATCGCCAGGTTTGATCTTTCTTTTTAACAAGCACGACAGGGGACGCCCAAGGACTACTCGAAGGCTCGATGATGTTGCGGGCCAGCATCTTGTCCACCTCTGCCTGAATAACACGGCGCTCTGCGAGGGAGACCCTATAGGGCCGTCTGTGAATAGGGGGGGCCTCGCCCGTGTCAATGTGGTGGGCGACAACAGAGGTTTGACCCAAGGGACGGTCATCAAAGTCAAAAATATCACTGTAGGAGGACAAGAGGCTGTGAAGAGCTGTAGAATCAGCAGAAGGCAGATCGGCCGCTATCATCCGGGAAATAGAATCCTCACAGGAGGGCTGCGATGTAGGGACATTGGAGACGGCAGTCGTTGGGTCAGGACCCAGGATAGAAACTGTGCAATCGGTCAATGGGGACAGATCAGCAAGTGAAATGCCGGTCGGAAGTACCTGAGGGGACAGGCTGAATTTGAGGACAGGGAGGCAGGTGCAGTTGTTGGTGATGTGGACAATGGTGTGGGGAAAGAGGACGTTACGATTCAGAATGACAGCGGTGAGAGGGCAGGCGACTTAGTCCCCATCAGGGACGGGAGGAGAAGGCGACATAGGGATGTAGACAGCACCTTGTGGCGGGAGACGAGCAAACTCGGTGGATTGAAGGCGAGGTGAGCTGGTGGAGTCGTCATTGCACAGGGGCAGATCCAATCGGAGAAGGCCTGAGGAACAGTCAATAAGAGCTGAATGGGCAGTTAAAAAGTCAAGGCCAAGGATTATATCCTGAGGGCACCTGGTCAGGACGGTGAACAGAACGGGTATACGACGGCCGGCAGTGCTGACTCTCGCAGTGCACATTCCAATCACGGCAGCGGGGCTGCCATCGGTGACGCGAACCGTGGACATGGCGGCAGGCGTTAAAACTTTCTTCAGACGGCGGCGCAAAGAAGAGCTCAGGACAGACACTTGGGCGCCAGTATCAATGAGGGCAAGGACCGGGACACCATCCACGAGAACATTCAGGAGATTACGTTGGGCAGCGGGGGTCAAGAGAGGATTTTCAGGCCGGGTCAATGATGCAGCGTCACCTCCGGGGGCTGCATCGGCTAGTTTTCCGAGAAGTGGCGGGAGGTCGAAGGAGAAGGGCTGCGGCGTGTGGTAGGAGAACGGGAGCGGCGGCCTAATGGGGAAGGTGAGCGGCTGGACCCACGAGCGTACGGAGCGGGCTCGTCACGGAGCGGATCGGGACGTGGTGTGAAGCGGCGCGGGCCGTAGTCGTTGCGGCGGTCGACGAAGGAGTAGAGGCGAGGTGGCGGGGACCAACGGCTGCGGCAGTGACGGCACGACCTACATGTATACAGTGTATACAGCCCGATTAAACTGCATAAACAGTGCAAATAGAGTGCAAGCTTACTAAGACAGACTGGTCGTTACTATTATCCAGGTTAATTCCGAAGTGTGACTGAAAAGTGAGTTAAATGATAGCGAGTGAGGCCTAAGGTCGCTTATCTGCATCGAAACACGAACACCGAAGCAGTTGTACACGCGTCAATGACTTGGTTTAATGGTATTTAACTTCACAAACAGAACCTATTACACGAATGCAGATGAAGTGGCAAACACATGCAAGACAGCTGCTGCTCCTGAACGGCCTTGATATATGCAGTGTTTAGTCCCGAAGTGACACATGGGCGAGGAGCGCTGTAATGGAGAGCTCCGGATTGATTTCGATCATCAGAGGCTCTTCAACGTGTACTTACGCCGTACTGCAAGCGGGATCGAACCCGAGACCTTGAGATAGGCAGCCGCCACCACGGTGGTTGCTGAAAGTCTAATTGGCTGAAACCACTCACTTGTCCAGAACTTATTTGTGAACGAAATTTTTCGAAACGTGACTGGAAACATTAAGCATGCTGGACATCAATAAATTTGTTTCCAGCATCCTTTAAAAAAGTAGTGCGGCGTTCCCATTAGATATTTGCGCGTATGGAAGGACAGCATATGGGAGGACAGCGTATGGAAGGAGCTTTACTCTCATACAGGCGTATTCCTGTTTACAGTGCATGAAAAAATGCCACGATGTTCAACACTGGATGTGGCACATACATGAAAGCATGCCCAGCTGAAAGATAAGCGACTGCTAACACGCTGTAGTAGCCTACAATGGTGGATTGCAAAAGTAGCTGCAAACTCACCTTCGCATTTCAGCGGAAGGCAACGCCAAGCACGACTCGCCGAACCGAGGGTACCACGTCCAGAGGATAGCGCTGGATTGTGCAGCAACAAGGCGGACACAGAGAAAGACACAGCCCAATCTTTAGATGATTAAGTAGCAAATTAACTAATAACCTTTTATTGTTTGATTAAACGGTAAGATTATACCGCGAAGGTGAGCAGAGTTTGTTCATTTTCCATAGAGGCCAGTGGGGTTCGAAATGTCGAACATCAAAACTTATGCATCTCAATGCTTGATGGATAGCCTTTCACGCATATTTATAAAATTTCCGTGCGCGTAGCACCATCGCCGATATCATGTTAACTACTTTTACGTCACAAAATACGTAAGTGGTGTTTCTATTTGTTGCTTTATAAATTCTGGTCACACCATTATATAAATGTGCGACGCGAGAAATACAACTCAGTGAGCTTTCAAATATGTATTTTTGACATATATCTCGAACGTTATTGCCAATAAAAAAAAATATTAAAAACTGTGCTCATCTTCGATGCCGACGTCCTTCAGTTTTGCACTATTATCTTGACGCACGTAATGTCCATCCTGATGTACAATGGACATGCACAGACCGTACCGATGTGTATCATTTTCAAAGGAAATCTGTGAACGTTAAAAAAATTGCCCGCTATATACTGAGCACTCATCATTAATGCCTATTTCAAACGACTTATCAGGAAATGGTATATCTCGGTACTTAGTGACACACGCACTGATCACTTACCGTAATTACCGGAATTCAATGCCTTTTTTTTAATGAGAAAAGTCTCGAAATAGCATGCGGATTACAATCGGATACTAAAAGTTAGGCAGCGGTTCAACTCTGCCGAAACGAGTTTCACGTAGCGAAAGCTAGATAAGCCAGTGGTCTGCCGGATGGTCAGGAGTGGGTTGCCGGAATGTTCGAAGATGTAGTTCACTACACGTACGCTCCTCAGCGCGCTCTCCTTCCTCCACAGTCTAAGTAAAGCGCACAGCTCTGGTTATATGCGCCCCATACGTGGTGTCACAACTGTGAACTCAATCACGTGACAACGTGATTACCACCTGGCTTTCTTACTACGTCTGTCGACAACTTCAAAGCGAAAATTCAATGTCGTAGTTCAAGGTCAAATGTAAGGGTCAAAGTTGAAGGTGAAAGGTGGTCCACTAAGTGGACTACACATGGTTATGTATGTATGCATTGCAACACTAGCCGATTGTCTTTCCGGTTTGCCGCTTCAAACGACTGATGACGACGCAGACAACCTTGATGAATACTTGGCGTCACTTTCACAAGCCTTCCCCGATTTTCAAGTTTTCCGAACTGAGCAACACAAAGACCAAACATTAACCTCTTTGTTTGATGCCGCTCAAGATTCTGTAAAGAATACTTTTTGCATTCGCGACGGTTTGCTTTATAAGAAGAATTTCGCTTCTTGAGGAGCACGCATGCTTCTTGTTGTACCCGAAAGCCTACGCATCACAGTTCTTGAAATGATGCGCGACGACGCTACGTCTGGGCACTTGGGAGTGACACGCGCACTCCACCGCACACAACAACGATTTTACTGGCCTAACATGCGTTCAACCATCCAGCACTATGTAGACAGCTGTGTGCAATGCCAGCGCTTTAAGCTGCCGACTTCAACTCCACCGGGCAAACTGCGGCCAATCACACCTCCAACAGCCCCGTTTGAGCACGTTGGCATTGACATGTGCTATTTACAACATGTGCATTTACAGACATGTGCTATTTACAACACTGCCCTTGCATGACCCTCATTACACCTCACACTGATGTGAAAATATGGTTGCAGTTCGGCAAGGTACGAGTCTTCAATCGTTTGTTCAGTTATTACTTGCTTAGTCTTCTTTATTTTACGATTACTCCCTCAGGAGTTTCATTTGCATTCGAATCTCCAGAAAAAAAACTGCTTGGACAAGTCTCTCTGCGGGTGGAAGCTAAGCCTTGCATACAGGGTGTTCCAGCTAAATATAAATGAAGTTTAAAAACAAAGAGCATTCTACGCGAATACATCCAACCGAGTGCTGTTAGTAGTCGCTGTTGGATGTCCACATTTTTTTTTTCAGTCAGCATATCTCATCATTAGGTGTGATTAGCTAAATTTTTAACCACTGGCTTCAGGAACAAAGTGTCAGTATGAAAGTTGTAGACAACCTTGAAAAACAAACAGCTGGAATGTTTACAGCACGGTATGCTTTACGTTGCTTTTTTTGCGTACTGTAAGGAAGACGATGATTAGTGGGCCGGCTGGCTGACACCGGTCCGTAATTTTCGGCTTTATTTTCTCACTTCAGAGGTTTTTCACTTTTTTGTGGCGTGTGTTCTCGACGTGCGACGACCTGGGGGTCCCTGGCCGCCTGCAAAAGCACGTCAAGCGACCTCCTCGGCGCTGTGCGCCGTATCAACGCCGACACGTAACATCACCACCAGCTGAACTCCATGCTGCACTGATGGCAGCAGCGGCAGCGGCGGGTCCAGCGGCCCCTGTAGTTGCGGCTACAGACCAGGGCCCGGCAAACAAGAGGCTGCGTGACGACCAAGCCAGCAACGAGCCTCTGACCGACCATCCAGAGGACATGGACCAAGCATCGTTCACAGTTGTCTCGTACAAGAAAAAGAGAGCTACCGGTGTTCCTGTAGTCTTCAGGCCCACCGAGGAAGGTGGAAGCCTATGGAAAGCCAACCCCAACACTGTGGCTTCGGCGGTTGTAGCATCGGCACAAGAAAAAGTCCTCAGCCATCGCATTCACAAGGATGGGAGCCTGATGGTTACAGTATCGACGCTGCCCGCCGCCAACCGTCTACTCACGGTAACTAAGCTGGCTGGAGTGGCCGTAGAGGCCCGAGTCCCATACTCTTACATGGCAAGCTATGGCAAAATACAAGATGTACCTGTCACCTACACAGACGAAGATCTGAAGGAATATCTACATGACCAAGGTGTCCTTTCAGCAAGGAGGCTAACCGCCTACACTCCTGAGGATGGTGGAAAGATCAAAGAGGTACGCCGTCGCGCAGTTATATTGAAATTCGCAAAAGATGCGCCGCTACCAAAAAGAGTAACGCTTGGGTTCTGTAGTTACCCTGTAACTGAATACGTCGGAGCAGCAACTCAGTGCTATAAATGTCAGAGGCATGGCCACATATCAAGATATTGTAACGGTCCCGTGCGCTGCAAAGTGTGTGCTGGCCCCCACTCGCACAAAGAATGCACTTCGAGAGCACAACCTAAATGCGCTAACTGCGGTGGCCCTCACCCTGCTTCCTATGGTGGGTGTTATAAAAAGAAAGCAGCCACAGTTGCTCGCACGGCAGAGCAAACACAAGGGAAACCCCCTAAGCGCCATGAACCACCACCTAACCCCGACGTGGTTTTCACGACTACGCAAGCTCTTTCCGAGAATCAGTCAACACAGCGTGGGAAAGCACCTGACAAGACCTACGCAGATGCAGTAAAAAAGAAGCGTGGGAAGTCCGTTGGTTCTTCTCCTTCATCAAAGCTGCTGCAGCGCACTGCACAAGACCCGACAAACAGCGTCGCTCGCTCTGAGCCTAAGGCGCCACAACATAACAGGAAGATCAGCGACAAGCAAACCGGAAACTCTGAACAAGATATCACAAGCCTACTCATTCCGATGCTGTTTGCAGCCATCAAGGCTCTTATCCGTGCAAACCCCTCGTCAGGAGGACTCCCAGAAGTAGAAGCTGTCCTTGCAATGGAGCCGTTGGTGTCGGTCTCCTACGCTCCGCAGGGGCGTAATACCACACTTCAGTAATCATGGCTTCAACAGCGAGAAGTTCGCCGCAGCTGACAATCCACAACATCTTTCGTACATGCACCATTTTCCAGTGGAACGCTCGCGGGCTACGCTCTAAACTCTCATATTTCCGACAGCTCGTGCGAGCGTACCGCTTCCCCTTCATAGTCATCTGTGAATCACGCGTCGAGGAAACTTTCCGACTCCACGGATACTATTTCCATCATTCACAACGACCAGATAACATCAGCAGATTGCTGATAGGCTTTCGCAAGGATATCCCGGCCTCATCGGTTGATGTCCCGCCTCACAGCGACAACAAATACGTGTGCGCTGTCACAGTTATTGCCGGACAACAGTACATTCTGATTGGAGTATATATTGAGCCAGGCACGCCATTTGATGCTATGAGACTTGATAACTTGATAGCAAGGACGCCCTCACCGCATATTATTTGCGGAGACTTCAATGCTCATAATGAAATTTGGGGCAGCTCACATACATGTGCCCGAGGTGCCAAGCTTGCAAAACTTCTCTCCAAGCATTCAGTTCAGCCATTGAATGATGGCAGCATCACCTACCTCCGAGGCCCGACGACTACCAGCAGCATTGACGTGACATTTGTCACAAGTTCATTCGCCCACAACTTTGGCTGGTGCACTGATTTGGAGACACGCGGAAGCGACCATTACCCAATCCTCATATCGGCTTTCCATGCGCAGAGGAACCCAAAGAAATTCCTTACAAAATCTACAGACTGGGACGCATACAAGGGCGCTGTAAGCAGAGGAATTACTGCGGCAACTCGCAATGAGGAATTAGCATCAACAATGGCGTATTGCCTGAGAGCGAGTACACAAATTACAACTAAAAATAATAGCCTACCTTCAAATGATGACACATTTCAAAGGCTCTGCGCTATACGCAGGCGAGCTGAAAGGAAAGCTCTGCGCACAAAAAGCCTCGATGACCTACGTACATGCCGACGGGCACAACGTCACATTCGACGCTATATGGATAAACTCAGTCGGCAAAAGTGGCGTGACTTTTGTTCCACGCTGGATGTGCGCCAACCAGTAACCAATATTTGGCGGATAGTTAGAGGTATGCGCACGCCGCCTCAACAACTCCACCCCTTCGCTGCACTCTCCCTTCACGAACAAAAATCTATAAAAGAAGTCTCAGAAGAATACTGCAGGCTACTGTCGGCAGGGTCAGGGCATTCGACACTCTCCGCAAATGGTCAATCAGGCATCCCAAAGGCGGCAGTGCCAGCGTTAGACCTGCCTTTCACAATGGAAGAACTATCCACAGCTATCGCGGAGACAAATAGACACACGTCTCCGGGTCATGATGAGGTGACTTATGAAGCCATTGCAAAGCTACCCCACACCTCCCGTCTTCGACTCCTGGAGTATTACAAATCTTCCTGGATGACTGGTGAGGTCCCCACGGAATGGAAGCTGGCGAAAATTGTGCCTGTTTTGAAACCCTGTAAGCAGCCAACAAGCTACGCATCATTCCGGCCCATTGCCCTACTGAGCTGCGTAGGTAAGCTCATGGAGCGCATGATCTGCAAACGCATAACTTGGTTCCTAGAAAGCCGAAATGAGTTCCCCCAAGAAATGAACGGGTTCCGTCAAAACAGGTCTGCGACTGACAATATCATCGCCCTCGTCTCATCAATTGAGGAGTACCTTCATGCTGGGTACATCCCGACAGCCGTTTTCCTAGACATCAAGGCCGCCTTTGACTATGTCTTTCATCATGCAATTCTCGCCGCCTTTGCCAGTCTTGGCCTTGGAGGAAAGCTATACAAATGGATTGGGCATTATTTGAAAGAACGGCAAATTTTTATGACCACTCCAAGCGGTCCAACGCGCTTTCACGCAGTAGAGAGGGGCGTACCACAGATAGCGGTGCTCAGCCCTCTCCTGTTCAATATTGCCCTTATACACATAAGAAGAAACCTTCCGCGAGGGGTCCGTATAACAATTTATGCTGATGATATCTGCATCTGGACCGCATCACGCTCGCGCTATATCACCCAGCAACGTCTACAGAGAGCGCTATTGCACATTTCGATGTACCTGGCTTCCAGAGGTCTTCGTCTCTCGCCAGAAAAGAGTGTTGCAATGGCGTTTACAAGAAAAACGATGACCCGATATCCGCTGCTCCTAGGCGGACGATCGCTACCATATGTACGATCTCAGCGATTCCTGGGAGTTGTAATCGACTATAATCTGTCATGGACACCTCAGATCAAAAAACTCCGCGAGAGGATCACTGCAGCATCGCAAGTGTTTAGGTTCATGGCGGGAACAAGGTGGGGTAGCAACTGCCGATCAATGCTTCTGCTTGAAAAAGCCTACGTTGAAGGAACCTTGCGCTACTGTCTACCAGTGTTTCAAAGATTATCTACATCAAGCAATAAGTCTCTCGTTGCCGCACGGAACAACTGCCTGCGAATATGCCTTGGCCTCCCAAAGGGTTCCTCTGCATCAGGAACAGTAGCGGAGGCAGGATGTTTCCCACTAGAGGTGATTGCCGCCCAGGAAACTATGCGTACCCATCTCCGCCACGTTCTTCAAGGGAAGAAGCACTTCCTGCACCGTGTCCACCTAACTCACAGCAACTCTAGCTTTGGCCAGGCAGTGCAGCTCTCCTGCCCATCCCTACTATTAATCAGCCACAGAAACTACTACCTCTGGCCTTTCCTCCATGGACACTCTCTCCTCTAAAGGTGAAGAAGTTTGTTCCAGGTGTGAATGCAAAGAGCCGCATGCCACATGCAGCGCTTCTGCAAACTACTCTCGCCTACTTAACGGAGGAATATAGGCAGCACACCCATATCTTCACCGATGGTTCAACTACTAAAGAAACCTCTTCATGTGGCCTTTATGTGCCCTCAACAGGCCATGCCCTTTCTTACCGGCTGCAGCGGAGGACATCCTCTACGACAGCTGAGCTTCACGGCATTAAGGAAGCTGTTTCTTACATCCTGCGCCGAACCGCCGACCGTTGGGTTATCTTCACCGATTCGAAAGCATCTCTCCAGATCCTGGCCAACCTGCTGAAGAAAACGAATCACCAGCCAGTTTCCCTGGACATCGGATATCTACATCATTTAGCATTGCCGCAGGCCACTGCATAACATTTCAGTGGGTACCTGCTCACTGTGGCATTCAGGCTAATGAAAAAGCAGATGAAGCGGCCCGTAAGGGCCATCAACATCGGAGATACATTAGAACTTTTTTTACAAAATCTGATGCGTCCCAGGTGGCCAAAAGTTTTGCTTCCGAAGAAATGTATCGGCTTTGGAGTTTGCCGACATATCAGTACCAATTTCTTCACTCAATCGACCCACATCTTAGATCAAGACTCTCACCCAGAATTCCTCGACATCTGGAAACACTTTATCATCGACTTCGTCTTAATGCTGCATATACAAACGGCTTACGATACCGTTTTAGACAAATGGACAGTCCGCACTGTGACAACTGTGCCGCGATAGAAACTGTGGAGCATATCTTGCTTGAGTGCCCTGCATATGCTAACGAGCGTGCGTACTATGAACATTGCATGCAGAAGCTCTGCTCAGTGCCCCTTACAATGGACAAAGTTTTAGGTCCCTTAGCCTGCCTTAGGCAACAGAGACTTGCAATGACTTTTCTATTCACATATTTAAAAGACATTGCACATCTCGATAAGCTTTAAATTCACTTGCACGTCACCTTCATGCATTCTTCATGCAGTGAACTTCGTCAGCCCATTTGACGGACTATGCACTCCATCACTCCATAGGTTACATCAATACTCGCCATTGCATCCTTAGTACCCATTTCATGGCCGCATTTTATCTTCGTTTTTTTTTACCTCTTCCACTCTGCTCTCCTTCTGTCTTTATCTCCCAAATTCCCCTCCCTACGCAGAGTAGCATGCCAGCGATTTTTAAAACGCCGGCTAAATTCTCTGCTCTTCATTAAAGAGTCTCTCTCTCTCTCTCTCGTCCTGTAAGAAACCGCCTGCGAAATAGAAAAACACACCACGTGACAGCATAGCCCCCACGCGCGCTCTCAAAGAAGTAGATTGTCCATCTCAGAAGCGCTGGGCATGACGGCGTTGGAGTTTGAGGTGGCCACGGGTGATGCGTTGTGTTTCGAAAGAGAACCCGCGGAACGGTTTGCTGTCAGACCGCAGCGGAAGTGGCGGTCATAAATGTGCATCGCGCGTCTACGGGAGGTGGAACAAAAATCTCCTTCCCCAAAAGATGCTCTTCAGTCTTCCAAGAGATGAAAAGCTAGCTATTCAGTATTAACTAGGCTGGTTGGAAATACACTGGCAGGCTAGGCCAAGCGACTGACTCCCTACGGTACTGTCAATTTCGCTCGTGCTGAACACCCCGTCTTTTTAAAAGCCTCGATTTCCTTCAGCTGGGATCCCCGGGTAACGAGCAAATGGGCCGGTACAGGCCTTACGTGTTCAAGGCATGTAATGAGTTAACGTTATCTCTATTGAGTCGAAAGCCTTTAATGCCTCATACTGCCGTTAGCAGCCGCGTTGGCAGCCGTGTCGACAGACGCGTCGGCAGCCGTGTCGGCTGATTTGTCCGCCTTTCGGCGTCACTGCTTAAAAAGAAACTGCGCCAAATGTGGGAGTTCGAACTAGGGCCTTTGGCATTTGAAGCGAAGACGCTACCACTTCGCCACGAAGGCTCAAGGTTCGAGCATGAATAAAGGCGCATCTAGTGAATGCATGGGTTTCATAAAAAAAATAAAAAGTATAAAGAAATATAATCAACAAAATAAAAAATAAAGAATTAAAATAAGAAAATAAACAAATATAAAAAAGAAACAATTAAATGGGAAAAGGAGCAAAAATAAAAATAAAATATGAAAAATAAAAAGTAAAAAAAAAAAGTGCACCAGGAAACACTTTCGCCTTGCAGCACTTTAGAGAGCCTAAGTGCCCCCTGAATTTTTTTACAGTGACCGTTAGTGTCACAGTCATCATTATTTTTCTACCTTTCCACACATAGACGCGCACGAAGAAAAAGCCGCACCACGAACATGGCGCAGTCTTCTTCCCTGGAGGCTGTCCGAGCGTTGCCGTGCCTTCCTTTCTAGCTGGAAGACGCCCGCTGCCCGCCACCGGAGCCGCTCCCCGAATGCACCGTTTTCAAAATGGCCGAACAAGAACTGGTACAGCGGGCCGGTGGAGCGGCTAGGCATCTTCTGAACGATACCAGAGAAAGAGAAAAAGAGACTTCAGACACCAAAGAGGGAGGGGAAGCTATTTTGCCAACGCCATTTCGATGCTTATGTGCGTATTTGGATTTGATAGCAGTGTCCTTACTGAGCGGGGTGAGCGAGACCTCGGCTGGAAGGTCAAGGAACGGTTTCTACGGAACGCAGTGGGGTAACTACAGTTAGGAGTCCTGTGTACGTTAAGCGATGGCTTACATAGGATTTAGTGTTTTGGCTGTCATCCCGTTACACGCACGAGGCACAGTTGCTGAATGCGATAATGCAGCTTCACAACCAAAGGTTTCAGCGAAATGAGCGAAGGTTTCGCATGTCTTCTACCGTTTCGAATCGCGCAGGATGTCATGGTACCCAGCCTTCCTAACACTCAAACATCGGTTCATGCGACAGTGATTCTTCGAATTCGTCCAGACATCTCCCCTTGTGCCATCGTTAGTGCAAATGCACCCCCTTTTTTTCACGCACTGTCATTTATTTCAGGCATAAGAACCAGCTGGCCAGAGAAACAGTCGAAGCATATTGAATTCTTATCAGCAAAGAAGCCTGCGCCAGTCGCACAACCACTGTGTGAATTCATAGCCAGTGCCTGTCACGGCTTATAACTATGGAAAGAGTTTGCGAGGGGATTCATCCTCAGGCCAGGGATGCATGATGTAGTTTCTTTTTAGACACGTGCACTGCCTTGATGGCTAGTTAAAAGCATTGCAGAGTGTTGTTTGTTTTTTATAGCTTGGCCACATATAAATTACGCTCTTCCTGCAACATAGCTGAGTTGAAGGCAGAGCTTGCTCCGTCCCATTTCTTCCCTTAGAGACCATATGGTCCACCATCATCATCATCATCAGCCTGACTACGCCCACTGCAGGGCAAAGGCCTCTCCCATGTCTCCCCAATTAACTTTGTCCTTCGCCAGCCGCGGTCACCATATTCCCGCAAATTTCTTCATCTCATACGCCCACGTAATTTTCGGCCGCCCCCTGCTACGCTTGCCGTCTCTTGGAATCCACTCCGTTACCCTTAAGGACCAGCGGTTGTCTTGCCTTCGCATTACATGCCCTGCCGAAGCCCACTTCATCTTGATTTCAACTAGGATATCATTAACCCGCGTTTTTTCTCTCACCCACTCCTCCCGCTTCCCGTCTCTTAACGTTACACCTGTCATATGGTCCACCGCGCTACCATTATACCACTGTCTGTCATTAATCCTGATAGACTGCGCCACTCTGTCTGAAACTCAAGTTTTGTACAAAAGTTTGCATCCGCTAGCTTAAGTTCAAGAGGCTCCTTTGCTCTGCAAGCGTTGCGTTGTGTGAGCGTTTACGAAGCTCATGATTAATGAGTGTTTAACGTCCGATATTTCGCCGCTGTGCACTCACCGAGAAGATTCTCGATGCATCTGCGGTCTCGCCGAGTTGCACCGTCTCGCTTCCGAATGACAGAGCTCGAGAGGTACCACATCCAACGGAAAGCCGCAGTGCTACAAAGGCAAGCGAAGCGCGAGTTTTAAGTCTAAAGCAAAGCATTTGATAAGGAGCAGAGATAGGCTAAGAACTTACTATTAAAATGACTGTTCCTCAAACTGTCAACATACAGCGGCAAGAGCATTTGTGCCGCGCAACCTACGAGCGGCACGAACCGTGTGACTGCGCATCAGTTCACTGGTCGAGAGATGGACAGAGTCCCGAAGAACCATCCGCGCAGAACCATTAACCTGGACATCATAAGCCCCACCGGTAGCTGCGTATGAAACAACCCCCTGCAAGGAAAGTGACGCATCGCTTAAACTGCACCACTGCCGCGTACTGGTATGAAAACTCCCCGCGATCTATCAAACAGAAGGAGTGCTTGCGCCGGAGAGATCTCTAGTGCTATTGCATTGCACTCTGAATGGAAGTTCTGGTTTGGCTTGAAGGTTTCATTCCAGCAGAAATTGGAGTACAAGTAGTAAAAAGTGACAGTTTTTGGGATTAGGTCTGCTGAGACTCCTGAGGCAAAAGGCGTCATTACCTCGTCTCAAAAGATGCTTGCAGCACTACTAAAGGTAGTGCACTCTCGTCGAATCAGGATGGTGCGGACTACATTAGTGTGTTCCTACGCGCCTGCCGCCCCGCCATTTGCTGACAGGCGGCTCCATCCATGTGAAAAATGGCGTATTAGTAGCTAGCTTGTTTTTACCTCGAGCAGGTGCGCTTCATGTCTTTTTATTCTTTCAGCTGTTTTTGGACCCGCGGACACCCGTTCGAAAGGGACTGACTGGCCCCAATTTTTTCTTTTTTTTGCCGCCACATTTTGTATAGGTTCCTCTGTTGTTACGTCACGGTTATTTTCAATGTCCCTGCCTAGTGTATATAAATCTATTTCTTCCAGCGTTGTCAATACACTATTTATGCTAGTTCAAATGCAGACCGGGGTAGCCGAATGTCGATGGTGGCGAAATGCAAAACAACCCCATGCGCTGCGCGAAAGCCAGCGCACAAGTGGTCAAAATTAATTCGGAGCACTCCATTACGGCGTCTAGCACATCTCATGAAAGATGATGTGGTTCTCATTTTCGCTACTCTTACAGCGACAGTACTGAATGGTCCCGACATTCGCGCGCTGGTTAGCACGTTAATGGAGCTCATCTCATCGTCCTCATCACAACTCTATTCAGCACTGCTGGTTGTGTCGTCCTCTAGGTTGTCAACAATAGCCAGTCCTTGGTCAACTACATCGTCGAAGACGTGGTCCAGTTTCCTGAACACATTTTCCTCATTGATAACATGCTGCTCGTAATTCTTCTATTTCTCAGCAGTCGTTTCCATGATGCCTTGCCAAACCAGAGGCTCCACGTCTTGGAGCTTAAACGTCTTGCTTTGACTGGCCACTAAACGCTTGACATGGCTCCAAACAAGCTCTGTCGGGTTCACTTGGCAGTGGTAGGGTGGCAAGCGCACAACGAGACGGTCAGCAACTCTGGCGATGCAGTTCATAAAGTATCGGTCCCTACCTGTGTTCACGTTGTTGACAAGCTTCATGAGCTCGGCCTTAACCATGTCACTGCTCCACGCGACACTTTGTCCGGACAGCCAAATCTGTACGTCCTTTTTGAGGCTACTCACCCGACGCACTCTATCCTGCTTCACAGAATGACACGGCGCGTTGTCAATCACTGTAACGATGCCTTCGGGATCAACATCCGACCCGCCTTCAACGTCTGTGTTGCCCACTGGTAAAGCGTTCGCTCGCTCACCTGGGTGAGTTTTGCCGTCCTCTTGATGAGCGCATTCGTATTTTAACTGCCCCGCTGTCAACGCGAAACACTTCAAGAAGCCAACTGCGATCGTTTGGTTGGGAAAACAAGCGCACTGACGAGGTAGGGCACACAGGCGACAACTGACTAGGCCGACGCCATGCTGGAAAATGGCGACGCACCACTACCTCGCAGAAGGCCTCCGCAGAGCTGTGTACGTACGGGCTATGTCAGTACATTTCATCAGTGATTGAAGCACTCTCTACCATCTAAATCTACCAGTCCAAACTATGTTTTCAGTTTCTGTGCTCACTGTTTGATTAATAGTCCTACACTGCTCAAATATTCCAGGGACTATTTCTCGTGTTCACAGAGCCCTGATTGGATGAGAGAGCTCTACCTTTCATAGTGCTGCAAACATCTGAGACGAAGGGCGCCTGACATGGACTCGTGACTTTCACGCATGCAGCGCGGCAAAGCAAACCGCAATTAGGGGTCTTGAAACAAGATAAATGACAAGCATCTGACATCAAAACTAAGGACAGCCAAAATAGGACACAATCTCGAGGGAAAAAAAGAACAAAGCAAACAGAAGCAATACGAGCAAAATACATTGTCCGCAAGAAACATCCAACAACCAAAAGTACAAGGGATCAAGGTATGACTCAGCCACAAACTGCAAATGAAAGCGAGTCATGATAACAAGTTTAAGCTTCACCATCATCCAATATTGCTTGCCTCGTTTATAGTTAGAACCTTTAAAACTGTCATGATCATAGCGTCATCATGATCAATGAGTTAGACAGGCAGAGCAGTACGGTAGGAGTTTAACATGCAGAAGATCAGAGGAATGTTCAACAGTCCCGCCAAGGAACAGCAGTTTATAATTGGTAGCGAAGTGCCGGATGAGGTAAGGGAATACGGGCACTTAGGGCAGGTAGTGGCTGTTGATCCGGATCATGAGATGGGGATAGATAGAAGAATAAGAATGGGGTGGAGCGCATTTGGCAGGTCCTCTCACATCATGGATGGCAATTTATCAGTATCCCCAAAGAGAAAAGTATATAACAGCTGTATCTTACCGGTACTCACCTACGGGGCAGTAACGTGTAGGCTAACGAAAAACGCAGCGAGCTATGTAAAGAAAAATGAGAGCTGTAACGTTAAGAGACCGCAAGAGGTCAGAGTGGGTGAGGAAACAAACACGGGTTAATCACATCCTAGTCGAAATCAGGAGGAAAAAATGGGCTTGGACAGGGCTGTTCCTTAAGGGTAACGGAGCGGATTCCAAGGGAAGGCAAGCGTAGCAGGGGACGGCAGAAAGTTAGATGGGCGGATGAGATTAAGCAGTTTGCGAGGGATACGGTGGCTGCAGCTGACAAAGAACAGGGTTAATTGGGGAGACACAAGAGAGGCCTTTGCCCTGGCTTAAGGGATCGTTAGTGTACGCGGGGTCATCGTAACGCGGCTGGGGGTGCTCAAAGCGAAGCGTCTCCTTTCTTGGAACGCGGCCGCTCGCGAACGCGCCGGCAAGTATACGGGTGTCCCCCCACCCGCGGTACCGATTCGCACACGTGCTGGCACGGATGTGTATCTGTGTTTGTTTTATTTTTATTTTGTGGTGGAGGGAATGTTCTCTGCACGTGCTGGCACGACCGTGCGTTTGTGTTTGTGGAAAGGGCGTTTTGCCCTACGGAAGCTGGAGGGCTGGCCAGGCTCTCGATAAACCAATCATGTGAACATCGTAACGTGATTGGAAGCCACCAAATGTGGGCCGGGCCTTTAGGTCTTTAAAACCGGGCCCCGGAGCTGGAAGCGGGGTTCTGCGCTAAGGTGAGATGCTACGCATCTTCGGCTACGCCGAGTAGGGGCCTCCCCTAGTATTAGCCAGTTCCACCTTTTTGTTGTTTGTCATTTGCTGTTTTAATTTGTCTCTAGTGCCTTAACGTGTATCTATTGTAAATACTGTACATAAAATTTGAAGTGTTCGCCTTACCCCTGCGTCTCAACTGAACACAAGACCGTCTCTGACGGGGCACCCCTGGTGCGAAGAGCTTCAGTCTTCCAGTTCGAACCAACCGTCTCCGACGGGGCACCCCTGGTGCAAAGAAGAAGAAGAAGAACCTGTGAAAATTTACTGGCGCAGTCGACAGGATCCTGCGGCCATCGGAAGACGGCGCAGGAAGAAGACTTGAAGGCAGGGAGAAAGGCGACGACAAGGTAACAGGTCAGCGTTCGAGAACGGACCTGCGGAGAGACGGCGGCAAGGATGCAAGGACCACGGCAGTAGTACAGCGACGTGGGACTGCATACGGTCCAGGAAAGCAGCGCGTCGATAACTGGACAGTCACCGGCGTCGCGAAGCAAGGCGACAGCAGCGGGCACAGGACCAGCGGCGTCCGACAGCTCATCGCAGCGTGCGGTGAAAGTGGAGGTGGACTCCGACGCCAAGGAGCTGGCAATGCGGATCGACGCATCGAAACCGTGAGTTTCCTTGGTCGCATTGTTCACGTCCCTGTGTTCGAGCTGGTAGGACAGTTGAGGGGTACAGACGGCGGTATGGACGGTTATCCATGCCGGCCCTCACTCGATGTGAGGTACCAGGTTGAGTTAGCGAAGGCGCGCTTAGCGGACCTTCAGGCTAAACTTGCGAAAGTAAATGGCGGAAAGGCGCTGCTTCGCGAGGAAGAACCTCAGGATGTTAAGTATGTCATAAAGGTTATAGAAGCAAGACGCCAGCAGGTAGAGCTCGAGATCTCTTAGATCAAGGAGATTAGAAGAGCCAGTCAGTCAGCCAGGGAGAACTGCTCCGAGTCCCCAGAGGTGAGGCCGCCTGTGCTGGAAGAAAAAGACGTATGCTGCTCAAACACAGGTGGAGGAAAGAGCAGTCAGGTCGCTATAGGTAGTCAGCCGATATGCGCGGACGCCTCTTTGTTGGGAAATGCCGCAGAGAGCGAAAACGAGATTTCTGAGGGGATCACAGCTTCGCCACTGCGGGCGGCTAGCAAAGAAAAAAAGCAGCCCAATTCTGATGGTCTAGGGCCAATCGAGACCAAATTGTCCGAAACCAAGCAGGACAGTGATCTAATTCCTGCAGGCTCTATGGATGAGATTGCGATCTGTGACACGGAGCTAGTGACAGGAGAAAGGCTAACGTTGCTGGAACGGCACACTGTGTCGGTCATAGGGCATGAAGGGCCTCGTAGCGTTGCTGATGGCAAGAGCCTTTCATCTGAGGCAGAGAACGGAGGTGGGCCTGTTGCGCCTATCGGGCAGAGCGCCACGGAATTGTCGAACGCACCCGATGGGCGTCCGACCAGGTCCTTCGAGGAGAAGGCAATGCGTGACGACTTGCCACAAGGCAAGCTCGGGTCAAGCGATGGCGAGTCAGCTCGTGCTGCAGATGATGCCACGCAGCCGGACAGCGCCTATCAAGCAGGGAGCGGCGATTTAAATGTTTGTCCGTGCCGGAACAGTGCAAATAGCTCCAAACGCTCCAAAGCACCAGGAGACAAGCACATAGCTTTCCCACTGAAAGTCGGCGTTTGGAACAGTACGTTCCGTGCGGCGGTACGCCAAATTATGGGCAGCGAAGCCGGCCGCCCTGTTACAGTTGAACTGGGCAAGATATATGTTCCTTACGCAGCACGCCGTCCGTACAGGCGCGCCGACGAGAGCGTGCCCTTATGGGCGTCGCATGGTAAAATATTTGGACCAATCGAGGATCATGACGTGTTTGATCCTGGAGGGCACCAGCTGTTAAGCTCTTGCCCCGCTGTGGCACCAGCCTAATGAGCCGAGTGGCAGTTAGGCGTTGTGTTGAGACGCGTAGTGGCTCGAACGCACACAAGGACGCTCGGTGCGACTAAGGAGGCTCACGTGGCCACTTACGGACGTCGTGCGAGTGCTACTGAACGCTCAAGTTGCGAGTGTCTGTGTGTGTGTGTGTGTGTGCTCGTTCGCGAGCAGGACGAGGGTGTCCAATTGGAGGTGGTGAACTGGGTGCAACGCACCAACTTGGACGCTGTGTTACGGCGCACGGCAGGCATGCCACTGTGTGTATTTAAGTGTGCATTTTCTTAATGTTGTGTTGGTGCCCGTGTGCATTTTTTTGTTTTTGGTTTTGTTGGTGCAACTGGTCGCAGCGCGACTGCTTGGAATTCGGTGAATGCGCTGGATTTACAGGTGTGAAACGCGCATTTGAATGTGTACGTTTTGTTTATGTTATGTCACCCGAAGGGTAGTTTCGTGTCAGACACCGATCCCTTTTGTTTTTAATTCTAAAAGTGCCATTTGAGCCCTTTGTAGAATCTTGGGAAGGGCGTGTAAGGGATCGTTAGTGTACGCGGGGTCATCGGAACGCAGCTGGGGGTGCTCAAAGCGAAGCGTCTCCTTTCTTGGAACGCGGCCGCTCGCGAACGCGCCGGCAAGTATACGGGTGTCCCCCCAACCGCGGTACCGATTCGCACACGTGCTGGCACGGATGTGTATTTGTGTTTGTTTTTTTATTTTGTGGTGGAGGGAATGTTCTCTGCACGTACTGGCACGACCGTGCGTTTGTGTTTGTGGAAAGGGCGTTTTGCCCTACGGAAGCTGGAGGGTTAGCCAGGCTCACGATAAACCAATCATGTCAACATCGTAACGTGATTGGAAGCCACCAAATGTGGGCCGGGCCTTTAGGTCTTTAAAACCGGGCCCCGGAGCTGGAAGCGGGGTTCTGCGCTAAGGTGAGATGCTACGCATCTTCGGCTACGCCGAGTAGGGGCCTCCCCTAGTATTAGCCAGTTCCACCTTTTTGTTGTTTGTCCTTTGCTGTTTTAATTTGTCTCTAGTGCCTTAACTTGTATCTATTGTAAATACTGTACATAAAATTTGAAGTGTTCGCCTTACCCCTGCGTCTCAACTGAACACAAGACCGTCTCTGACGGGGCACCCCTGGCGCGAAGAGCTTCAGTCTTCCAGTTGGAACCAACCGTCTCCGACGGGGCACCCCTGGTGCAACGAAGAAGAAGAAGAACCTGTGATCTTTACTCCTGGAGTGCGCATAGCCAGGCTGATGATGATGATGACGACGATCATGGCGTTTAGGCAGAGTAGCTTAGGAATTGCGCTTTGGCAGAAAAGAGGAGATAGCTGAGGTACCCACAACTGACCTAGGACATCTTTTGGGAACATCTTAAGCTTGAATCCGTGGCCTGCAGGCTTGCCCCTCCAGCTGTCCAGGTCTATGATGTTGGTCGTGGCCAAGGCAGCGCGAAAGCGTTGTTTCGCGTACGGCAGTTCTTAATCCGGCCTTCCTTGCTGCCCTGCCACGCCTGGAAACAAGATGGGTACAAGGGACGCCACACCGAAGACATGTGCTATTTACAACACTACCATTGCGTGACTCTCATGACACCCCACACTGATGTCAAAATATGGTTGCGGTTCGGCAAGGTACGAGTCCTCAATTGTTTGTTCAGTTATTGCTTGCTTAGCCTTCTTTATTTCACGATTACTCCCTCAGGAGTTTCATTTGCATTCGAATCTGCTGAAAAGAAAAAAAACTGCTTGGACAAGCCTGTCTGTGAGTGGAAGCGAAGCGTTGCATACAGGGTGTTCCGGCTAAAAATAAATGAAGTTTAAAAACAAAGAGCATTCTACGCGATTACATCCAACCGAGTGCTGTTAGTAGTCGCTGTTAGATGTCCACATTATTTTTATTTTCAGTCAGCATATCTCATTATTAAGTGTGATTAGCTAAAGTTTTTAACTACTGGCTTCAGGAAGAAAGTGTCAGTATGAAAGTTGTAGACAACCTTGGAAAACAAACAGCTGGAATGTTTACAGCAAGGTATGCTTTCTGTTGCTATTTTTTTTGCGTCCTGTAAGAAACCGCCTGCGAAATAGAAAAACACACCACGTGACAGCATCGCTCCGATGCGCGCTTTCAAAGAAGTCCATCTTAGAAGCGCTGTCCACGACGGGCGTTGGAGTTTGCCGCGGGAGATGCGGCAGCAACTGCTGACGCGTTGCGCTTCGAAAGTGGACCCGCGTAACGCGTTGCTGTCAGACCGCAGCGGAAGCGGCGGTCATAAATGTGCATCGCGCGTCTACGGGAGGTGGAACAAAAATCTCCTTCCCCTAAAGATGCTCTTCAGTCTTCCAAGAGATGAAAAGCTAGCTATTCAGTATTAACTAGGCTGGCTGTAAATATACTGGGCAGGCTAGGCCAAGGGACTGACTCCCTACGGTACTGCCAATTTCGCTCGTGCTGAGCGCCCTGCCTTTTTAAAAGCCTCGATTTCCTTCAGCTGGGACCCCGTGTAACGAGCAAATGGGCCCGTACCAGCCGTACGTGTTCAACGCATGTTATGAGTTAACGTTATCTCTATTCACGAGAAAGCCTTTAATGCCTCACACTGTCGTTAGCAGACGTGTCGGCTGTCGTGTCGACAGCCGGGTCGGCAGCCGTGTCGGCAATTTGTCCACGTTTCAGCGTCATTACTTAAAAAAAACTCCGCCGTACGTGTTCAACGCATGTTATCATGTTATGAGTGAACGTTATCTCTATTACAGTGATCGTTAGTGCCAAAGTCATCATTATTTTCCTACCTTTCCACACATAGCACTAGACGCGCACGAAGAGAAAGCCGCTTCATGAACATGGCACAGTCTTCATCCCTGGAGGGCGACGAAGTGTAGATGTGCCTCCATTGTAGTTGGAAGACGCCCGCTGCCCGGTCAAGCCACCGGAGCCGCTCCCCGAATGTACTCAAGGTGGTCGAACAACAACTGGTGCAGGGGTCCGGAGGAGCGGCTAGGCGTCTCCTGCACGATACCACAGAAAGAGAAAAAGAGACCGCAGTCACCAAATAGGGGGGGGGGGGGGGGAGCTATTTTGCCAACGCCGATTCGATTCTTCGACCGACCGACCGACCGACCGACCGACCGACCGACCGACCGACCGACCATTTTAGATTTACCTAGTAATTCTGTATGTCATTACCTGATGACTGGAAAGAGGGGATCTGCAATTATTTTTGTTCATAAAAATTATTCATAAGCACCAAAAATTCATCACGAAAAGGTCGGCGCCTGCGCCTGTAGCACTACTGCATTTTTTTTTTCAACTTTGGCTACTAACAACTGGATGTGTATTGTGGGGAGGTGCCTGAATTTTTTACGCTTGTAGCGAGTTCGTACAAAGTGAATTCTGGAAGGATGACTGATGGAAAGTTTTTCCGCAAACTTTGGAATGTTACCCAGAGTTCGGCTGATAGAAGCGACACAAGCGTGCCGAAATCATATGTAAAGACTTGAAAATAGCATTTGGTATGTTTTAGTGATCCTGACTGCTGGTGATGTCGTCATTTGATACTTTTTGGCTATTCTGAAGTTGGGAGGCCTGTGCAGGAGAGTGAACCAGGAAAGGGGAAAAAAAGCGTGTCAGAAAAAAACACCGAAATAAATTTCTCAGCTGTTTCTGTGGTGTAGTCTACAAGGTCCCACTGTCATGCGGCCATTTTTACATCGGAGAGACCGGATGGTGCGTAAATGAAGGACTACGCGAACACACGAAAGATATCACAAACCAGTCACGCCGAAATAACATTGTCATTCATTCCGCACATTGCAAAGAGTGAGACATTTCTGAACCACACCACTACCATCGTGAAGTATAGAGATACCTTGCACCTGATATCGGAGGCATTTCACATTCACGAGTTTGGTAACTCATGTGTAAGCCAACCATCGGTGGCTGTATTCCCACAGGAGCTCGCCTTTCTTGATCTGTAATGCGTTGATAGCTCCCGTATGTGTCACATCATGTTCGTCCCGCATTTGTTTCCCTTCTGAGCCTTGGCTTGACCTGCTGCTTTATAAGCCCCCCCCCCTCCTTTTTTTCACAATAAACCATTTGGCTCTTAGTTCAGCGCATGTGCCTGTCTCTTCTTCCGTCCAGTCCATCAAAGCAGTTTCGTCGTACCATTAAATAAAGTAGAGAATGAGTTAAGTAAAATTTAAACAAATGAGAATCAGCGCCTCCACTTGTGTGTTAGGGGCACCGCGAAAGGATCACTTAAGGAAAAACTTAAGCATCTATAATTTTTACTCGGCTGTTTACCGTTCCTGACGTTGACTCAGCTGATTAGTTACCGCGAGACTACACATCGTGTTTGCACCTTCCAATGAACTTCACTGGTTACTAAGAGCCTGTGTCGGCCATCTCCGTTGACTTGTGTTCGCGATGTTCCTTTGTGCCGTGCTAAAAAAAACTAGCCCTTCGCAGTACCTTTTCACCCGGCTTTACTTGAGCATTTGGGCCTTGAGCGCACTCACCCGGAAAATCTGGACAAAGGCATTTTTAAAGTGGAAAGAGGTGATGAAAGTAATGTTTTCTTATTTTGAAAGATATCACTGTATAAATATTTCCGCAGACCTCCCCTCTGCAGGCTTGCATTCTAGCTAATAATATTTTTGCTATCATGAAAAATTCACCCCATTGGATTGTTTTGGCAGTCTTAAATACTCAATGCGAGCAATGGAAAAACAACATTGGAAGAATGAGGCATCATCATCAATATTTCGACAAAGTACCTTACAATATTTCATTATTCAATTTTTTTTCTTTAGGAAAGCTGGAGATATGTTTGAGGTGTTCCAATACTCTGTATAATGCCATTGACTCAAAAGGAATCATTTTTGTCATACTTATCACTCTCCGAGACTTTGAATATTTCGAATAGACGTTACGCATAAGCGAAGAGCTGGAAGTCAACCAGGGATCCAGTAGTGGAGAGCTCGAAAGATCACCCGCAGCGGGATATTTTATTGCGAAAGCAATACTAGTTGCACTTTCAGCCCGTCGCGTAGCGAGGCCGGTAGCTATACCAATTAGCTTTAGCATGACCCCCTGCTGTGACGTCATGCCATCTGCCGCAAAAACCAGGGGCCCAACTCGCGCCATCGCGTAGCGAGGCCGCAGCTACCCAGCGTGGCCTAACTCCTGCTCCTGCCACGCGCGGCGTGCTTAGCGGTCTGACGTCACAGCTGCCAGAGCGGGGCTCCAACTTTCGCTGTCGCGTAGCGAGGCCGCAGCTACCAAGCGACGCCTAACTCCCGCTCCTGTCGCGCGCGGCGCGCTTAGCGGTCGGTTCGGGTGTCCACCGAGGTGACAGAATTACTGCGCCATTTTCTTTCCTCAAAAAGCGGTGCGTTCAAAGGGCAAGGCACGGCGCAGTAATTGTCTGTCATCTCGGTGGACACCCGAACCACAGGAAGGGAGGAGCGCCACCACCCGTATGGCACGATGCCTTGCCCTTTGAACGCAACGCTCTTTGAGGAAAGGAAATTCTCTGCCACCTCGGTCAGTGTGACCTCGGTGGACCCCCGAACCTCACCGTACAGGAAGGGAGGAAGTGGGATTGAAAGAAGAGGGAAGCTTCTAGACAATCTTCCGTTAGCGTCAGCCGCTCGTTTTGGCGACCGAGGCACTGCACTGCAGACTCGCGCGCTGAGATTCTTATCCCCCGCCAATCCACCCATATCACACTACCATAGAACAGTGAATCTGGAGTGGCCTGCAGATGTGAATGTTGCTGAAAACTAGGCCACGCGTCTCATTACGACACGCATGGTTTACATGGTCTACGGCATTTCCGCCTTGTTTAAAACCTTGGTTACTTAGCTGTGACATCCGGTATACAAGAGTTCGCAGACTTTGTATGAAGGTAAATAAGACTGTGGCAGCTAACTTACTGGCTGTACATGGAAACACCAAAGTTTCTGACTAGGGAGGTCTTGCGACAAAAACAATAGTATGAAGGTAAATAAGACTGTGGCAGCTAACTTACTGGCTGTACATGGAAACACCAAAGTTTCTGACTAGAGAGGTCTTGCGACAAATACAATAGACACCTTTAGCATACCGTGTACCGTGTTACCGTTACCGGAGTACCGGGAGCCTACCACCGGCGGTGAGCACGCGCGGATTGGTCGTGATGCTGCAGGCGCACGCGCAGCTGACTGGTACCTGGCGACATCTGGCGCCGTCAAGGCGATTTGCGCGTGCCCATTGACTGGCCGCGGGCTCCCGGTACTCCAGTAACGGTGCCGCTCACACGGGATAAGGTATGCTAAAGGTGTCCAATGTGTTATATGTGTTGCAATTTGTAGATCGCTGCCTCGTCGCTCATCGTTGCTTATTGCTTTTCCCACTTCCTTCATGCACGCATGAATGAATCCAGCAACCCACAACTTTTGTAACACCAACTGTCGCTTACCTGAAGAGCAGGAGTCACTGTTGCTTGGGGACGGCGAGGAGGGCTTCCGGGTGCGCGACGAATGGGTTTTACACGACCGGGTTCAGCGCCACATCATCTGCACAAGAATACACTACCTGAAGCCGCATGGTGCTTCCAAGGGGCATCATCACGCTGACTATGCTCACTGAAGGGAAAGGCCCAAAAGCTCTTTTCCAAAGTATTGTCGAAAGGAAAGAATTCATGATCCAATTGTGCAGATAGCTGGGTTCCATTCAGATAGAGACTGGTCAGCTTCTACTCGATCACTTCAACGAGGATACCACAGGTAGTTTTTTGATATGCTAAGCTGATATGCCGGAAAAAGAAACATGGTTTTTCGACTGTTAGCGGCCGGAGGTAATCAGCGCAAGAAAAAATTGCCGACGATTACGTTACTTCTGAATGCGAAATTTGAGCGCTGCTCATCAGCTGTTTCAGCCTTTCGATTGAGGCAAAAAATTCAAGCAAGACATGGATGTAGAATTACAGGCAAGTTGTTGCTTTTCATACATATAACTTCCGCAAGACACTAACAGATCATGATTATCATAAAGAAAGCTGGTCAGAAAAATGGATATGTGCTCGACTTGCTGCACCAATGCCTGGTTCACAAAGAGGAAGTCTAAGCAAGTATTTCACGAGGAGGTCACAGCCGTGGGAGCCGTTACGAGTGAGAAGAGCGGGATGTTCACCCGCATAAGTGGTAAGGAATTCCTGTTTGTCTTTATATTGACATTAAAGTCCCCACCCACCCAGCCACCCCGGCAGGCAGCAGTTAATGGTTGATCGCGAGAGTTCGCTCACCGTTGTCAGTGCTAATTATGCATGGAGCCCACATTCCTTGCTCCTCACTTCACGTACCTCTAAGCGCGATTCAGGCGTTTACTTACCCAGGGAGCCAGTTATGCTCACTTCCTTTTAAAATGATCGGAGAGTAAACCTTCACCGCCAACGCCAATGAACACACAATGCACGCCGACGGCCTATG
>NC_143015.1:111395587-111470587 GCF_055824585.1 Amblyomma mixtum
GCCAGCCAGCCAGCCAGCCAGCCAGCCAGCCAGCCAGCCAGCCAGCCAGCCAGCCAGCCAGCCAGCCAGCCAGCCAGCCAGCCAGCCAGCCAGCCAGCCAGCCAGCCAGCCAGCCAGCCAGCCAGCCAGCCAGCCAGCCAGCCAGCCAGCCAGCCAGCCAGCCAGCCAGCCAGCCAGCCAGCCAGCCAGCCAGCCAGCCAGCCAGCCAGCCAGCCAGCCAGCCAGCCAGCCAGCCAGCCAGCCAGCCAGCCAGCCAGCCAGCCAGCCAGCCAGCCAGCCAGCCAGCCAGCCAGCCAGCCAGCCAGCCAGCCAGCCAGCCAGCCAGCCAGCCAGCCAGCCAGCCAGCCAGCCAGCCAGCCAGCCAGCCAGCCAGCCAGCCAGCCAGCCAGCCAGCCAGCCAGCCAGCCAGCCAGCCAGCCAGCCAGCCAGCCAGCCAGCCAGCCAGCCAGCCAGCCAGCCAGCCAGCCAGCCAGCCAGCCAGCCAGCCAGCCAGCCAGCCAGCCAGCCAGCCAGCCAGCCAGCCAGCCAGCCAGCCAGCCAGCCAGCCAGCCAGCCAGCCAGCCAGCCAGCCAGCCAGCCAGCCAGCCAGCCAGCCAGCCAGCCAGCCAGCCAGCCAGCCAGCCAGCCAGCCAGCCAGCCAGCCAGCCAGCCAGCCAGCCAGCCAGCCAGCCAGCCAGCCAGCCAGCCAGCCAGCCAGCCAGCCAGCCAGCCAGCCAGCCAGCCAGCCAGCCAGCCAGCCAGCCAGCCAGCCAGCCAGCCAGCCAGCCAGCCAGCCAGCCAGCCAGCCAGCCAGCCAGCCAGCCAGCCAGCCAGCCAGCCAGCCAGCCAGCCAGCCAGCCAGCCAGCCAGCCAGCCAGCCAGCCAGCCAGCCAGCCAGCCAGCCAGCCAGCCAGCCAGCCAGCCAGCCAGCCAGCCAGCCAGCCAGCCAGCCAGCCAGCCAGCCAGCCAGCCAGCCAGCCAGCCAGCCAGCCAGCCAGCCAGCCAGCCAGCCAGCCAGCCAGCCAGCCAGCCAGCCAGCCAGCCAGCCAGCCAGCCAGCCAGCCAGCCAGCCAGCCAGCCAGCCAGCCAGCCAGCCAGCCAGCCAGCCAGCCAGCCAGCCAGCCAGCCAGCCAGCCAGCCAGCCAGCCAGCCAGCCAGCCAGCCAGCCAGCCAGCCAGCCAGCCAGCCAGCCAGCCAGCCAGCCAGCCAGCCAGCCAGCCAGCCAGCCAGCCAGCCAGCCAGCCAGCCAGCCAGCCAGCCAGCCAGCCAGCCAGCCAGCCAGCCAGCCAGCCAGCCAGCCAGCCAGCCAGCCAGCCAGCCAGCCAGCCAGCCAGCCAGCCAGCCAGCCAGCCAGCCAGCCAGCCAGCCAGCCAGCCAGCCAGCCAGCCAGCCAGCCAGCCAGCCAGCCAGCCAGCCAGCCAGCCAGCCAGCCAGCCAGCCAGCCAGCCAGCCAGCCAGCCAGCCAGCCAGCCAGCCAGCCAGCCAGCCAGCCAGCCAGCCAGCCAGCCAGCCAGCCAGCCAGCCAGCCAGCCAGCCAGCCAGCCAGCCAGCCAGCCAGCCAGCCAGCCAGCCAGCCAGCCAGCCAGCCAGCCAGCCAGCCAGCCAGCCAGCCAGCCAGCCAGCCAGCCAGCCAGCCAGCCAGCCAGCCAGCCAGCCAGCCAGCCAGCCAGCCAGCCAGCCAGCCAGCCAGCCAGCCAGCCAGCCAGCCAGCCAGCCAGCCAGCCAGCCAGCCAGCCAGCCAGCCAGCCAGCCAGCCAGCCAGCCAGCCAGCCAGCCAGCCAGCCAGCCAGCCAGCCAGCCAGCCAGCCAGCCAGCCAGCCAGCCAGCCAGCCAGCCAGCCAGCCAGCCAGCCAGCCAGCCAGCCAGCCAGCCAGCCAGCCAGCCAGCCAGCCAGCCAGCCGGCCCCGGCCTGGCCCGGGCCGGGCCCCGGCCTGGCCCGGGCCGGGCCCCGGCCTGGCCCGGGCCGGGCCCCGGCCTGGCCCGGGCCGGGCCCGGCCGGGCCGGGCCGGGGCCGGGCCAGGCCAGGCCAGGCCAGGCAGCCGCAGGCAGCCAGGCAGGCAGGCAGCCACAGTCCTGGCGCAGTATTGCTTACGCAATAGAAGTGTTGTGTTCAGAGGTGTTTCCAACCGGCAAGGCGTCGCGCTGAACTGGTGGTGGCGTTCGGGGTCGTTCCCGTGGCAGCACTACAACTCGCTGTCGGGTTCTACTCCTAAAGGCGAAGCTTAAGCGTCATTAATTAGCGATTAATGAGTATTAACCATTAATTAGTAATCTGTAATTGCTTAGTGATTAGTCAATATATGTGACGTCTTCCACTCGTGACGTCCCCAGTGGCACATAGGCAGTCAAAGGGGCGCGGAAAACGCTTTCGCTTCTACACACTTTAAGCAAAGTGCCCCCTGAATTTCCTAACGGGCGTCCACTAGAGTACAACTCTGCCCCCTTTTTACTCCTTTCTGTTTGGATAGTGGAGAAATGAAATTGCAGTCAACCTTTCTGCCGAAATGGAATAAGGGAACCTGCATAGACCGGCGCACCGAATCGTAAATGTGAGTGCGCTGCCCTCGTTACGTTTCACGTTTACATCTCTCAATACTGTTTCGCAACGGAACGTCTACCAGCATGGCACATGCGGCTTGCATGACTTACGTCAAGCACCCCATTTTCGTACACCACGCGTCGCGTGCATCGTTCAATCCGAGCTAGTGGCGATTATTTAATGGAACGAACGCGTTGCCTTTCACGAAGCTCATGGTTTCCGGCACTTCGGCTACTACAGCGTCTGTGCAAGCAACCAATAGGCAGGCGAGGGGTCATTTTCTGACTAAATCTGTGACCTATGGCCTGTTTTTTTTACCTGGCTATAGGTAGTTTGCCCTGACGCCGTAGTAGACGCGGTGCAGGAGACTGGGAGCATCGTGAGCGGCCGCGAGTTCGTTTAATTCGCTGATCGCCACTAGCTCGTACTTTTACCACTAGTGTTTTTGCATCTTCTTGATTAACCTGAGGTTAACTTCATTCTCACAGGACAGCTGTACGCGCTTTGGATGTGGAAGCTGGCCGGAGTCATACAGCCGAGCAGGGACGAGGACTTTCCAGACTTTAACTCCGGCAGCCAAAGAAGGTTGGTATCTGTCTTGGATACACATCCCACGTATCGTCGAACGCCCTATTAGGAATACTTTGCATACTCTCAGAGAATTTTTACTGGTGCTACTCATGGATACGGCGACACAGCCGTCACAAGAATTCGGCGTCGTTTTGAAAACACGAGTGCCAGCGACTTAGAGCGGCTTCGTCGGTATGAGAGTTGGTGTGAGACGTAATTTCTGCAAACCGCCCCCATCATATGCGTGATGTTTCCATTCCTGCTGTCAGTCATTCTTAAAAAAATTCTTTTTGAGTTACAGGAGCACTTGTGTTTCGCCGTACCATTATCAGCGATGAACGCCACCAGAATAGGGCTAACACGTGCTAACTAGCGGCATGGTAAGAGGTCAGTGCACGTTAAGGAGCCCCAGGTGGTCTAAATTTCCGGAGCCCTTCACTATACGGCATCCCTCATGGCCTGAGTTCGTTTGGGACGTTAAGCCCACATAAAGCATAAACCAACCAACTAGCAGGATGGTTGTCTAATAATGAATAGTTCATTTTCAACTATTTCGGTTGGCCTTCTTATTTGTTGAGTGGCCTGTGGCTCATCGCAAGTAATGTACTGATCACTTTTTATATTTTCGAAAATCCTGTACTCGCCGCCGGTGCAGCGCAAGAAATTTTGGGGCTGCACACGACCGAAACGGAAACCGCGCGACGAGGAAGAGGTTTAGCCACGCCTACTAGTGTACGCCATACACCCGCGCGCCAGGCACGTGCTCTGTTCCCGCTCGTTGCTCCCAGTGGGGCACTGCGAAAAGAACAGGCGACTTTTGTTAGCAGACGACCTCAAGAGTGCACTGTGGGATACCAGAAAACGAAACCTGCGCATACAGCCGGAAATTGGAAGACGACCATCGCGTCTCTTGCAGCCGCCACAGCTGGAAAGGTGGATAGATGTGCAGTCGGCGTCTACCCGGCCCAGTGCAAGCGCTGGCAGCACACCTGGCGCATGTGCTCGCAAACGAAACCATTGTCACCGGAGAAGCATGGCACTGGATGCCATACGCTTCTGCTTAGCTCATCTCTGGCGAAATGTAGTGTGTGTGTTAGTGTGTGGTCACTCCCGTTTTGTGAGATAACTTATGTGCCAGGAAAAAAAGTTGTGCGGGTATTCTTTGGCTAACGAAACGGCTCGATGACAAAGTGAGCAGTATGAATGAAGGTTGCGTCACACAGTGGTAGTTGTCGCGCAATACATATATCCTAACAAATCCCCAGGCGACACTTCAGGTGTTACGACTTACGGAGGAATGAATAGAGCCATTAAATACGTCTGCATACAACATACCCTCATTCTGACAAGCATGCAATACCTACGGTCAGATACGTAGGCAGTGTCAAGAACGGGGACCAATACCGTATTGTTCTCGCAGCATCGGCATCATATTCGCGGAAAGGCTCGCATTGCTCAGCATTAGCTGCTCAAACTATTTAGCCCCTGCAGCTGCGCATATAATTCACTGCCGCAGAGCTTGCCAATTCGTTAGCGCGATCCAAGAGCGAGATTTCGGCGACAGCATCTACCTTTTGTGTTCGAAGCCAAATATAGAGCGATAATTTTCTTCGGCCCAGATAGCGAAGCTTTGAGCTTCGATGTCCGTGATTTTGGTGTTTTGTACAATGCAGTTCGTCCGATTAATTTTGAGTATTGGAGTAAATCAACAAATTATTTCATCCGCCATTCAGTCAGTTTTTTTGTTGACTTAATTATTCAATCTGCGATATCAGTGCACGTTAAAGAACCCCAGGTGATCGAAATTTCCGGAGCCCTCCACTACAGCGTCCCTCATAGCCTGAGTTGCTTCGGGACGTTAATCCCCAAAAAACCAAACCAAACCAAATTATTCAATCATAATGATTGCATAATTATTCACTCATACATTCTATTAATGTTCTTAAAAGGGATGATTGACAATTACTCCTTTAATAGATAATTGTCAGTTACCCCTGTAATGGTTGATTAAGAGGCATTTCCCAGACGCCGCGAGTGCTCAGTGGTTATGGCGCTCGTCTGCTGGCCCGAAAGGCGCGGGCTCGATCTCGGCAGTGCCGGCCGAATTTCGACGGATGCGAAATTCTAGAGGCCCGTGTACTGTGCAATGTGAGTGCACGTTAAAGAACCCCAGGGAGTCGAAATTTCCGGAGCGCTTCACTGCGCCGTCCCTCATAACCTGAATCGCTTCGGAACGTTAAGCCCCCATGAACCAAGCTGACCAGCAGCTTCACCGGCCTCGTCTGATGCAGACCACTATAGCGGAATACAACTCAATCAAGAAGAAAGCCCCATCTAGGCATCAGCGTCGACCGGTTCTTCCCCTGGAGTGATCACTTAATACCTCGTAGCCTAAAATGGGAGGGGGTGGCCTATGAGTGGAGAATAATAGTGGTTAATCAGATTAACTGCGGAGTCATGAAAATTAGTCGACCCCACTGGCTGAAGTGCGTTCTTTGAGGGGCATCTATCTGCTGCTTCGTTCATAAATTGTCGCCCCCCAAAAGACTGGTGGGGCACGTCTCATTGCTGATGTCGTTCTTTTTAACATCAATCTTCTCTCCTACAGCAACATGATAGACGCTTTCTAATTGTAGTCTTTATTTCTCAGCGCCACCAGCGCAATTGGTAGCACGGTCGCCTGGAATACCTTCGTCGCGTCTGTTGGGCGGCCGGCCGGAAAGCCAGTCCAGAGCTATACTGCGCGCTCGTAAGCAATTTTTGTCGATAAACAGGGGGATGATTAATCTGCGTGTGTGTGCCGAAGTAACCGCTGTGGACTAGGCGTTTACCTCAGCGACACCTTCCTGGCTTTCTGGTTGTCTTCAGTTATGCGAACTCTACTGCCCGCTACTTCCGAGCTTTTGGCACCACCTTCGAAACGCGTTTCTTCGTGTTTAGCGCCCGCACACAAGAGATGAGATCCAGGAAGCATTTAGGCGGCCCTACAGAATGCCTTCGCCTCGACGCGGTAGTCCAGCCGGCTCTCGCATCAGTCTGCTGAATGAACATGAGCTTTCTGCAGGATCCAAACCCTGCCACGGATGGTAGCCTCATTTAGAATCAGGCGGGATGCAGAAAATTCGCGCGTGCTGTGCATCGTCAGTGGCTGTTAAAAGAACGAGCCGAAATTGGCCTGTTTTAGAATACAGGGATCGTATCGGTTAGGGCGACAGGGAAATAGCGGGGTGCCAGTGCTCCTGCGCAGAACAATAATTCCCTTCGGGTTACTGTCCTACGCATGCGCACTGGCGTCCCGTTATTCCCCTATCTCCCTAAGTGATAGGGTCCCCGTATTCTGAATCTCCCCATTAACCGGCAATCTTCCACTGTGCGGAGTCTTTCGCGGCGCTTAAGTCCACATAATACGCCATATGTCAGCAGTGGATCCATGTATCTTCGATGGGGTCCAGCAGCGGCAAGGTAACGCAGCGGCGATACACCGCTTTCAGTGACCCCCTCTGGCTCCTCGAGTCATGCGGTTATGCGACGAACCCAGAAGCGTCCTCATTCGGCGACGCCCCCGAGCATCGCGCTAGGTAACTCTGACGAGCGGAGGCAACAGCGATTAAAAAAGAAAGGGGGAGATGGCCTCGAGAGAAAGAGGGAGGATGGCGGCCCTCCAGATGAAGGCACACTCTTGCGACTTCGCTATCTGGTGACGTCATTATTAATGCGAGAGCATTATATGACTGTTTACACGTCACCAAGAAGTGTCCGCAAAACAATTTTGTCCGCACGTTGCTGTCGTCCTTTAAAGAGATAAGGAAAAAAAAGTGATTGCATCAGATAAAGGATAAAAAATCTCGCTATAGGAGAAATTTGGTCAACCTGGAGTAATTAGTTACTTGCTTAAAGCCGAAAAAACCCATTTGTACATCGATATAGCGAGAAGACGTCAAACGAGCCGCAGACGTCAAAATGACACCAAAAAGGAACAAGGCCAAGGGAGAAGGAGTGTCGAGGAGGCTTTCGCATTCCTCCAATGCGGGTCGCCGCTGTGGTCTCAGTTTTTTCACAGGACTGCCACGAGCTCCCGGGGCACGGCGGAGGGAGGGAGGGGTGTTCATGGCTGACGCTGCAGAGTAAAATAAAATACCAAGAAAGTGACCGAACATCTGTGCAGGAAACAAGCTCTGGTGTATACGCGCTCTACTTGTGCTATATACGAGCAAACTGCGGAAACGCGTTACATTAGCTCTGAATTAACAATACGGAGCAGTGCAGTTACTTGCAATTGTCGTGGTCATCGCTGATTGTTTATTTCGTGTGAAACTGCAGCGCGCCTGCTCCGGTCTCCCGTCAGACTCATGCATCCCTCGCCGCAGAAGCCGATCGTTGGGAAGGTCTAGGCCACGGAGCCACCGTGAGCATCAGCAATGCTTTCGTCCCGTGGGTGTTGCAGGTCCATGCCCCGGTGCCACGTCCTGACAACAGGGTCAGGTGAGGTGAAGGAGCACGTTGCTAGCACGTACAGGGGCGGACATGAGTAAACAAAGCTGGATATACCGCTCTTCACTCCTTCCGCGTAATAAACAAAAAAAAACAATGTCCTAGAGAAAGTGCATTAGCATGCACTACCAGCATGCACATACCATAATTGCCAATTAAAACCAGGTAACGCGTGAAAAGTATTAGGACCCATTAGCATGCTCCGTTTGCTTTTGTCCGCACCTGTACGGTTCGATGTCATATGTGTTGCAGAGCGGGTAAAACAGCAGAAACACCGGTGTATCAGTCGTGAAAGCTGATGCAACGATAATGAGGTCAACAGGAACCACTTTCACTGCCGTTGCCAAACGTTAACAATGAATGACAAAGTTCTTGTAAAACTCTCAGAGAACCCGGAGTTCTGACAGACATCTTGTAACAACAGGGGAGCTTCCTCTGGCACGGCTATCGGCGGATATCATGGTGACAAGCGCTGATGTTTCCTGGAGGTAGCCCACGAAAAAAAAAGATTGCGCATACAGGAGAGAGTGGGTTCTCGTGCTGTGCTTCCTGCAATTGCCTTGCCCCACAACTTTCTTAATAACGCCCTGTTCACGTATCAACCCTGCACACTAAACACGGATACACCTATAAGGGAGTATCAAGGAGTAAGGTGTGCTCTAGCAAACTTCCTTTTTTAAAGGGTGAACACTAGAGGAGAATTTTACTCCCTTTTTACACCTTCCTGTTCAGAGAGAGGAGAAATGAAACTGCCGTTCATCATTCTAGTGAGGGGGGAGTAAGGGAACGTGTATACACCTGCTCATCGATTAGTAAATGTAAGTGCGCTGCCCTCGTAACGTTCCACGTTTGCACCTGTCAATACTGTTTCGCAACGGAACGTCTACCAGCGTGGCACTTCGCTAGCATGTGACATACGGCAAGCAACCCATGTTTGTACGTCACGCGTTGCTTGGATTGTTCAAGTCCGAGCTTGTGGCTAATAGCGAATTAAAGGAACGCGCGACCTTTCACGATGCTTCCGGTCTCTGGCATGTAGGCTACTACGGCGTCAGTGTAAGCAACCTATAACCAGGCGAGCAGTCATTTCCTTAATGTGTGACCTATATCGCCTGTTTTCTTTTTTTATGCGAAGCATACTACTTTAGCTACCACTTCAGCCCTTCACCGTGGTTATGCGCCTCCAAATCACGTGATACATGACGTCACACCACGTGACACGATGACGTCACGACAGTGGAGAAACGGGGGCCCACCTCGCGCCGTCGCTGTGGTTGTGCGCCTTCAAATCACGTGACACGATGATGCCACACCACGTGACACGATGACGTCACGGCAGTGGAGAAACGGGGGCCCACCTCGCGCCGTCGCTGTGGTTGTGCGCCTCCAAATTACGCGACAAGATGATGCTTCGCATTCTCCAGGCTTAACCAAGTTAAGCCTCAGCCATTTTTTACCTGGCTATGGGTTGTTTGCACTCACGCCGTAGTAGACGCGGTGCCGGGGACTGGGAGTATCGTGAAAGGCCGCCCTTTCGTTTCATTCGCTGTTCGCGACTAGCTGGGACCGAAGCCGCTGTTGCTGTTGCATCTTCTTGTTTAACACCAGGGCCGTCGCGGTGGCTCAGCGGTTATGGTGCTCGGCTGCTGACCCAAAAGACGCGGGTTCGATGCCGGCCGCGGCGGCTAGAATTTCTTTGGGGGAGAAATTCTAGAGGCCCGTGTACTGTGCGATGTCAGTGCACGTTAAAGAACCCCAGATGGTCGAAATTTCCGGAGCCCTCCCCTACGGCGTCTCTCATATCGCTTTGGGACGTTAAAACCCCATAAACCCAAAATAAACCCTTGTTTAACATGAGGCTAACTTTGCTTTCACAGGGTTGCCGTCGACGCTTTGGATGTGGAAGCTTGCCGGAGTCGGTGAGGACTTCCCAGATGTGAACTCCGGCAGCCAAGGAAGGTTGGTATCTGTCTTCGATACACTTCCCAAGTACCGTGGAACGCCGTATTGCGAATACTCTGCAGAGAGACATCGCACCAGGGCTACTCATATAGATTCAGGGACACAGACGTCAGCATGAGGACAAATCGGCGTTGTTTGGAAAACTGCAGGGACTCTGCTTCGGTCTGCCGTCAGGCTCAGGCATCGCCCTCGCCTGAGAAGCCCACACTTGGGAAGGACTAGGCTGCGGGACCATTGTGTGCACCCTCAATGCTTCCGTCACATGGGTTTTGCTCGACGCCGACGCACGTCCCCCGTGCAACGTCCTGACAACGGGGACAGGTGAGGTGGAGGAGCACGTTACTGGCATTTATATGTGCGGACTTGAGTGAACAGAGCTCGATATTCTGTTCTTCACTCCTTCCGCGTAAAAAACAGACATTGCTTGTCCTAGACAAAGCGCACATTAGCATCCACTATAAGCATGCTCATACCATAGTTGACAATTCCAATTAGGTAACGAATGGAAAAGATTAGAAACCAGTAGCATGATCAGTTTTTATTTGTCCGTACCTGTACACTTCGATGCCGTAATTGTTGTAGAGCGCGTTAAACAAAGTGGCAGAAACACCAGTGGGACGCCTGCTTTTAAGTGACGTTCACAGTGCAGCTTCCTCTGGCACGGCTACATAGCCGGGTGCGCAGCTGTGGCTGACGTCGACGGACGTCACCCACAGTGGTTTGGTCGTCCGCCTCGGCTGCGGGAGGTGGCAGGTTCGAAGCCCACCGTCGGATACCCACCGTATATGGGTACAGACTCCCCCCGACCTGGCGACCGGTTTGTTCAGGGGGTGCAGTCCTGGGAGAGGCTCCATAGACCCTGCTATTCCCTTCGGGGACGTACCCTGTTTCGAACAGCCTCCTGAAAAGGTGGCTCGATGTATGTTACTGTGCCGTCTCGTGGTTGTCTCTGTGCCGTGTAAGTGTTATGTGTCAACCCTCCTCACGGGTGATGCCCATGCCATCAATGGCGGGCAGAAGCGCCCACAAGCGCCCACTGTGGACACAAGCGCCCACAGGAGAGAGTGGGCGCTTGTGTTCTTCTCCTTGCTATTGCAGTGCCTCGCTGCTCTCTTAACTGTGCCCTGTTCACGTATCAACACGGCACTCTTTACACGAATGCACCTATATGGCTGTAAAAAGGGAGTAAGGTGTCCGTATCCGCATCTATTACCTTCATCAGGCGATAGCACGCCACCGCATCTTGCTTGCTTGAGAGAACGCTTTCGGTATTATTGTCGTGGCTTATAGTCATTATAGACTCCGTATGGTTCCTATGGTTTTGGAAACGAGTCATATAAAGAGCCCATTCGGAATGGTAGAAATCGTCGTACGGAACGTTTAACCAGCGGTGTCCAGGAAAACGGAACCTGCGAATACAGCCAGAATTTGGAAGACGACCACCGCGTCTCTTGCAGCCGTCACAGCTGCACAGGTGGATAGATGTGCAGTTGGCGTCCACTCGGCCGAGTACAAGCGCTGGCAGCACACCTGGCGCCTGTGCTCTCAAATGAAAACATTGTCACCGGCGAAGCATGTCGCTGGATACCCTCTACGCTGCTGCTGAGCTGGTCGCTGGCGAAAGGGAATGTGTGTGTTAGTGTGTGGTCACTACTCTTTTGTGAGATAAAACATACCCCCATTCTGACAAATATGCCACACCTACGGTCAGATACGTAGGCACTGTCTAGAAAAGGGACCATTACCGTATTGTTCTCAGATCATCAACGTAAAATTCGCGCAAAGGCTCGGGTTACTCAGCATTAAGTACTCATACTATTCTGACGCTGCAGTTGGGCATATCGTTCACTGCCGCAGAAGTTGCGAATTTGTTAGCGCGAGTCGAGACCAAGAGTCTTGTGAGAGCATCTATCTACCTGTGTGTTGGAAACCAAATATAGGGCGAGAGTTTTCTTCGGCCCAGGAAGCAAGGCCTGGCCCTTCAACATGTTGATGAATTTCGTGTTTTGTATAGCGCGACTGCATCTTGACTGCTGAAAGTGCCTTCGGGAAGGCACGCCAGTGACCGAAACTTAAATTCAAGTGTTCGGCAATGCGTGTGGAGGAAGGCAGTGAAAAGTAAAAAAAACGCGTGTATTGCTTCGAAAAATATTGCCAGGACTTTCTTGCTCGGCAGCTTTTATAGCCTGGACAAAACTCGCGCCGGCTTTGTGACTGTGTTTTTATCTTTGTCTATCAGAGCGAGCGGCTTCAAAGATGGGTACCGGACCCTTCACTGCAAGCAGCCGTGGCAAAGAAAAAAGTTGGAAATACCTACTATTTCGATGAGGCAGCTGTGCGCCTGATCCCATGCAGCGAAGAGCAGCCGCAGTTGTGCATGTTGTTGGAGGGGTATTGTGACTTTTTCGACAGGGTTAATATAATGCAGGGAAAGGGGGGAGGCGCACATTAAGATTCGCCTTGTGCAGGCTGGCCGGCGTGACACCTCACCGGGTCGGGTCGTGTAAAATACCATCGTCGCGTGGACAGCGGCGAGGAAGAGGCGGTGCTCCCACATCCTTCGTTGCACTACACGGGGAGTGATCATTGAGAGAGAACGAAACTGCCAGTGGCCGCGGCTCAAGGTTGGGTGTTCAATCCTTTCAATGGTAGTCACAACTGTTTGCAAAAATCTGGATGCTTAAAACGCCCACGCGCTGAGGCGGAGCGGTGGTACTGATTTGCTTTCCGCCAGCTTACCTGCTAAGAATTATGGTAAACTTGACCAGTACGCTGAAGGCACTTGGCGCGAGTAAGACAGATAGCAAAAAAAGGCGTGACATTTGCAAAGAAAGTATGGTTGTCATTCATTCCATCATCTTTGCATTCATTCCATCAATGCATATTTTCCTTTCGGGCGGATGCCTTGTTATTCTGAAATTCCTCGGTGACACACTCGTAGGTGTGCTGCATGCTTAATTTGAAAGCATTCGATTAGCATTAGATTAGCTTTAGCTGGCGGCGACAAAGAAGAGTACCAGATCCTTCCCTGCATGAGCAATAAAGATAAATGCGCAGAAGTTAGTGGTAGATAGCGTGATGAGATCTTGCTGCAGGAAACATTCGGTTCATGACTTGTTAATAATTAGACACGGAAATTACACTTGGACGTCAAAATAGCTGTGGACTTCGATATGGTACATGGACGACGTAAGAATAGCCGCGGACATCGATATAGTACGTGGACGTTTTGCTTTCTTATTGCTCCAGTGAGGATCGCCGCAGTGTAGTTAGTTTCTCTTTCATTCTCCGATGCATTGTTTTCGAGGCTACTATGGAGACTACCGCTGTTTGGATGTGTTTGGTCGATACAAGTCCCTTATGTATAGGATATATCTTTCTTGCTACGCGATGATGCAGGTCGGCTTGCGGCGCCCCACTGCTACAATCTCCGGAACATGACGCGGGCGGAGAGGGGCGTGCCACCGCGTGCTGCTGGCGGACGGCGTCGCGCCCGATCGCGTCTTTCGGCGCGAAGCTGCAGTACGCGGACGTCCTGACAGCAGCTGCCCGAACGGAGGTAGGTCGGGAACGCGGGGCTATAACGTTTGACCTGAAACGAAAGCGAAACCTTTGGTTTCTACTCCACCTTGGGGGATTCCCCTAAAACATTTGGTTAACACTGTTCCCACTTCGAGTAATTGATCAGATAGCTGTAGCCCTACCATAGGCTTGCCGTCCCAGTTAGCTCAATTGATAGAGCGACTGTTCCGGTGAAGCGGTGGTCCCGGGTTCGAACACCGGACCGGGACGAATTTGTCTTAACTGCGATCTGCGATGTTCCTGAGAAAGCTGTATAGCTTTCCTTTGTAGCCGTATGGCTGCGCTTTGGTGGACGTCAATGCGTAATTACTCCCTTATTACGAAAGCGAAACCATTGCGCGTTTGTAGCCTCGATTCAAGAACCGCTATGAAAACCGGAAGTCGTTGGAATAACCGCCTCGAAGAATTATCCTACAGCCTCGCCGCGGTGGCTCAGTGGTTACGGCGCTCGGCTGCTGACCGGAAAGGCGCGGGTTCGATCCCGGGTGCGGCGGCCGAATTTCGATGGAGAAATTCTAGAGGCTCGTGTTCTCTGCGATGTCAGTGCACGTTAAAGACCCCAGGTGGTCGAAATTTCCGGAGCTTTTCACTACGGCGTCCCTCATAGCCTGAGTTGCTTCGGGACGTTAAACCCCAATAAACCAAAACCGAATACCCTACAGGCGGATGGAGTAGGGTGTCTACGAAGTTACATTTTGTAGCCCTCTGTAGCGGGCGGCTGCAGTTTTGCAATGGCTACTGGAATCTTGGGTGTATTAGAACTGATGTATTTAACGCACGTCTGTCCGTCTGTCTGCATTTCCTTCTTGTTCCAAGAGGTACGAACTGCACCGCTATCGACACAGAGGAATACGTGTTGGGGAAACTGTAGGCCGTTTGAATCAAATGGCAGTGATTTATCTCTAGCCGAATACATGGGTTCGTATACGATGCACAAAAAGTTAGTTATTTTGGTGACTTTTTCCAGAGCTGGAGTGGCTTTCTTCTGGATGTGGTGCCTCCCGGCCTTCTGCCTGGTGGTAGGACAGGTGGCGTCCGGCGGAGTCTTCTGCTGGAACGCACGTGTGAGTTCTAATCTCTCTCTGCAGCGGAGCACGCAGTCAGGCCGTTTATTCATCCACTGTAAGTGACCGGATGCCTATAGCTGCTCGGGATATGTGCGGACGCGTGTGGAATACTCGCTCGTTGGTACAGACAGCTGTGTTTCTTGTGTTATCGGGAAACTGCCTCACACTATCTGGACGCTGTAAGATTTGGCATACGCAGAAGAAATATTCGGTATTACGTTATCTTCAATCTCCTGCTTGAGCGACATTGGCTAAAAAAAGATTTTTGCTCACCGCGCTGACTGCTTTCAAGGAAGATTTCGGAAGACGCTTCCGAATGAGGCGTCCTAGTTCCACCAGTGGTTTTTGTCTCGTCCACGCTTGTCTTCCTGAATGGTGGCAGTGTTTCGGCAACCGGAGCCCCTCACTACGGCGCCCCTTATAGCCTGAGTCTCTTTTGGGCATTAAACCCCCGTAAATCATTTATTCTTGTCGCTGAAGTATAAATGCTCGCTCATTTGCACATACCCCCGTAATATTTTTTTTTGTCTTGAAGTGAAATGTTTTTAATACAAGACACCATAGCGGATTTTCTTTGCGGAAGTTGCTTCGAATGACAGTGGAAATAATTGGGCATCAATGTGCTGTTCCTTTTTTTTGTTTTCAATGGTAATGAAATTCTGGGAGCGTGAATGTGCGCCGTGCCTGAATTCTTGACGTTTTTGGTCCATTCTTATTACTTTTGCGAAATCCGATTTTTCTAAATAGTACAACATAATTAATGCTTGCATTGAACGGCTAGGGTATTCTATATATAGTGTACTGGTAATCGGGTTACACATTTTGTGATATGCAGTGGCTAGTTAGAAAGCACTGTCCGCTGCGGCTTCCATGCGAAGCAGGTCAGGCTTACCAACGCCTAGCGAGCAACAGTTCGCTGCCAGCAAGTGACAGGCAGCACGTCGCTGCAAGAAGCGCCTCACTAACGTGGGTGCAATATATACGCTTGCTTCTGAACTACACATAAGTTTATATATTGCCATTTCTACACATGGAATTATCAATATATCGAACTACTTCGTGACCCCTTTCGAGATCGATATAACTGGTTCGACTGTATGTAAAACGTTTTGGGCATCTGAGATCAGTTATCGGATGGATGTTTTTTGCACTGGATTTAATGACCGCTTCAGAGATTCAAAAGAAAACATTCGACAGAAGTCTGTCTGGTTGGGAAATTTAATGTTAGGAGAAGGTAAGTGACGCCAACCAAGTAAATACAGGAAAAACACGACGTTTCGGGACCGGCTCGGCCCCTTCTTCACGGTGTGACTACGGGCGAGCGCAGCTTGGCTTTTTAAGCCCCTGTGTGGAGGACCTGCGGGTCAATGGCCGCAGCCCATGGACGTAGGATGAGGGGAGAGTCCCCAGGGAACGATTAACATTCTCTCGTGTTTGCTGTATGTGCCACGACTCGAGTAGAAGCCTCCTGCGTGGGTTAGCTTCCGTTTCCAATACAATGGTGCTGTCGAAGTCAATTGGGTGGTCACACCCTTCACAGTGTTCGGCCACGGCGCTGCGTTGACGATTCATGTGACGGACGTCCGCTTTGTGTTGGTTCATCCTTTCCGCGAAGTTCTTCGTTTCCCCTATGTACGACGCCGGGCAGACGGAACACGGAATTTTGTACACGACGCCCTGGGCCTTTTCTCTGGGCTGCCGGTTTTTTGGGCGGGGGAGAAGGCGACCGATAGTGCTGGTCGGTTTGTGCGTTGTCAGCACCCCTTCTTTTCCGAGAATGCGACCGAGCGTCTCGCTCACGCCTCTCACGTAGGGGATGCAAACACGTTTCCGCTTCTGGCATGCGTCTGAGGAAATAATAGACCGGATTTTGTTTTGCCTTTCTTGCTTCCTGATAATGCGCCGGATGAATGAGCTTGGGTAGCCGTTCTTTTGGAGGTCAGAAATGACTCGGTTCTTCTCCTTCCTTTTATCTTCACTTGAGGAACATATGGAGTCGGCTCTCTTCAGTAATGACGTCACGACAGATGCTTTGTGCGGGATGGGATGGTTCGAATCGAAATGTAGGTACCGTCCTGTGTGGGTTGGCTTCCTGTGCACCGAGGACTGCAGGCCTTTGTCGTGCCTTGTGAGTAGGACATCCAGAAAAGGCAGGCTGCCCTGCTGTTCATGTTCAACAGTAAATTGTATGGCCGGTTCAACTGAATTTAGATGACTCTGGAGGTTTTCTATCTCTGAGGTTTTCACCACACAAAAGCAGTCGTCTACATAACGGAGGAATAACTTTGGCTTGGGATTAAAGGAGGAGAGGGCCCGGCTTTCGACGTCTTCCATGGTTAGGTTAGCCACTGTGACTGAAATTGATGCCCCCATAGCAGTTCCGGTTGTTTGCTTGAAAAATTCTCCGTTGTAGGTGAAAAAGGTACTGCGCAGACAGAGGTCGAGAAGGCGACATACCTCATCGACGTTGAGTGGAGTTCTCTCGTGCAGCGTTTGGTCGTTTTCGAGTGCGCGGCGAGCGACGGACACAGCAAGGGGAACCGGTACGCAGGTAAATAGCGACACCACGTCAAATGAGACTAGGCTTTCGTCTTCCTCCACGGTAAGGTTCGAGACAAGTTGGACGAAATGCCGCGAATTCTGTACATGCGTGGGTGTTCTGCCGGCGAGCGGCGCCAGTACCTTGTGCAGGTAGTCAGAGAGACGTCGCAGAGGAGACAGGGTGAAGTCTACAATTGGCCGAAGGGGGACGCCAGGTTTGTGAGTTTTAGGTAGCCCGTAAAAACCTGGAGCTGAGCCGTTTCTGGAGATGAGGCGGAGGTAAAGCCATTTGAAATCAGGATGCCGCTTGAACATCTCTGCCAGGGTTTTGTTGAGTGTTGCCTGAGTGTTTGAAGTCGGATCCTTGCGAACCTTCTCATACGCCCCACTGCTCAAAAGGGCTGACGCCTTCTCCTCGTAGTCGCGTCGGTCCATCACCACTGTAGAGTTGCCCTTGTCTGCCGGGAGTATGACGATGTCGGTGTCGTCCCTGAGACCGCGTAGGGCTTTTCGTTCCAGTTGAGACAGATTGCTCGGAAATTTGGGGGGTACCTTGGCGATGACACCAATCGCTTTCAGGCGGACCTCTTCCCTGACGTGCGGCTCCAGGTGCTGGACCGCATCTTCAACAGCCGCGACTAGTTTTGGGAGGGCGGGACCAGATGATATGTTGAATCCATGTCCTTTTGCGAGAACAGAGGATTCGGGCGGTGTTAAGCGACGGGAGGAGAGGTTCTTTACAAAGCCAGAGTTATGGGGGTCGGGCTGTTTCTTCTGCCGCTGCTGTAGGGCAAACAACTTCTTGTTTTGACACTCACGATGTTTGTTGGCTGCAGTGGAGGCCGCTTCCATGGCAAAGGCGTCCACCCGCCTTTTTCACCTACAACGGAGAATTTTTCAAGCAAACAACCGGAACTGCTATGGGGGCATCAATTTCAGTCACAGTGGCTAACCTAACCATGGAAGACGTCGAAAGCCGGGCCCTCTCCTCCTTTAATCCCAAGCCAAAGTTATTCCTCCGTTATGTAGACGACTGCTTTTGTGTGGTGAAAACCTCAGAGATAGAAAACCTCCAGAGTCATCTAAATTCAGTTGAACCGGCCATACAATTTACTGTTGAACATGAACAGCAGGGCAGCCTGCCTTTTCTGGATGTCCTACTCACAAGGCACGACAAAGGCCTGCAGTCCTCGGTGCACAGGAAGCCAACCCACACAGGACGGTACCTACATTTCGATTCGAACCATCCCATCCCGCACAAAGCATCTGTCGTGACGTCATTACTGAAGAGAGCCGACTCCATATGTTCCTCAAGTGAAGATAAAAGGAAGGAGAAGAACCGAGTCATTTCTGACCTCCAAAAGAACGGCTACCCAAGCTCATTCATCCGGCGCATTATCAGGAAGCAAGAAAGGCAAAACAAAATCCGGTCTATTATTTCCTCAGACGCATGCCAGAAGCGGAAACGTGTTTGCATCCCCTACGTGAGAGGCGTGAGCGAGACGCTCGGTCGCATTCTCGGAAAAGAAGGGGTGCTGACAACGCACAAACCGACCAGCACTATCGGTCGCCTTCTCCCCCGCCCAAAAAACCGGCAGCCCAGAGAAAAGGCCCAGGGCGTCGTGTACAAAATTCCGTGTTCCGTCTGCCCGGCGTCGTACATAGGGGAAACGAAGAACTTCGCGGAAAGGATGAACCAACACAAAGCGGACGTCCGTCACATGAATCGTCAACGCAGCGCCGTGGCCGAACACTGTGAAGGGTGTGACCACCCAATTGACTTCGACAGCACCATTGTATTGGAAACGGAAGCTAACCCACGCAGGAGGCTTCTACTCGAGTCGTGGCACATACAGCAAACACGAGAGAATGTTAATCGTTCCCTGGGGACTCTCCCCTCATCCTACGTCCATGGGCTGCGGCCATTGACCCGCAGGTCCTCCACACAGGGGCTTAAAAAGCCAAGCTGCGCTCGCCCGTAGTCACACCGTGAAGAAGGGGCCGAGCCGGTCCCGAAACGTCGTGTTTTTCCTGTATTTACTTGGTTGGCGTCACTTACCTTCTCCTAACATTAAATTTCCCAACCAGACAGACTTCTGTCGAATGTTTTCTTTTGAGTCTATACGCCAAGACTTCGGCATCGAGACCATGCAGCTAGTGAAGCGATACGTCAACATCACCAAGAGTATTGCTGTCTTCCGGACACATCTAAACTTCAACAAGACCTGCAAGGAAAAGGATGTGATACCCGTGAGCCTTCGCCTAAAGCGCCCTGTAACCACCGCAGAAGGCCTACGGCTGGTGTCCAAAACGGAGCAACAGTTATTAAGTGCGCGGATACACGAGTGCCATTCCGTTCTCCGCAAAAAGGAGCTGGACCGGTTCTTCGCGCGCCGCCAACTAGAACACAGGATGCCTGAGCTCTTCCCGCGGGTGGACGCCTTTGCCATGGAAGCGGCCTCCACTGCAGCCAACAAACATCGTGAGTGTCAAAACAAGAAGTTGTTTGCCCTACAGCAGCGGCAGAAGAAACAGCCCGACCCCCATAACTCTGGCTTTGTAAAGAACCTCTCCTCCCGTCGCTTAACACCGCCCGAATCCTCTGTTCTCGCAAAAGGACATGGATTCAACATATCATCTGGTCCCGCCCTCCCAAAACTAGTCGCGGCTGTTGAAGATGCGGTCCAGCACCTGGAGCCGCACGTCAGGGAAGAGGTCCGCCTGAAAGCGATTGGTGTCATCGCCAAGGTACCCCCCAAATTTCCGAGCAATCTGTCTCAACTGGAACGAAAAGCCCTACGCGGTCTCAGGGACGACACCGACATCGTCATACTCCCGGCAGACAAGGGCAACTCTACAGTGGTGATGGACCGACGCGACTACGAGGAGAAGGCGTCAGCCCTTTTGAGCAGTGGGGCGTATGAGAAGGTTCGCAAGGATCCGACTTCAAACACTCAGGCAACACTCAACAAAACCCTGGCAGAGATGTTCAAGCGGCATCCTGATTTCAAATGGCTTTACCTCCGCCTCATCTCCAGAAACGGCTCAGCTCCAGGTTTTTACGGGCTACCTAAAACTCACAAACCTGGCGTCCCCCTTCGGCCAATTGTAGACTTCACCCTGTCTCCTCTGCGACGTCTCTCTGACTACCTGCACAAGGTACTGGCGCCGCTCGCCGGCAGAACACCCACGCATGTACAGAATTCGCGGCATTTCGTCCAACTTGTCTCGAACCTTACCGTGGAGGAAGACGAAAGCCTAGTCTCATTTGACGTGGTGTCGCTATTTACCTGCGTACCGGTTCCCCTTGCTGTGTCCGTCGCTCGCCGCGCACTCGAAAACGACCAAACGCTGCACGAGAGAACTCCACTCAACGTCGATGAGGTATGTCGCCTTCTCGACCTCTGTCTGCGCAGTACCTTTTTCACCTACAACGGAGAATTTTTCAAGCAAACAACCGGAACTGCTATGGGGGCATCAATTTCAGTCACAGTGGCTAACCTAACCATGGAAGACGTCGAAAGCCGGGCCCTCTCCTCCTTTAATCCCAAGCCAAAGTTATTCCTCCGTTATGTAGACGACTGCTTTTGTGTGGTGAAAACCTCAGAGATAGAAAACCTCCAGAGTCATCTAAATTCAGTTGAACCGGCCATACAATTTACTGTTGAACATGAACAGCAGGGCAGCCTGCCTTTTCTGGATGTCCTACTCACAAGGCACGACAAAGGCCTGCAGTCCTCGGTGCACAGGAAGCCAACCCACACAGGACGGTACCTACATTTCGATTCGAACCATCCCATCCCGCACAAAGCATCTGTCGTGACGTCATTACTGAAGAGAGCCGACTCCATATGTTCCTCAAGTGAAGATAAAAGGAAGGAGAAGAACCGAGTCATTTCTGACCTCCAAAAGAACGGCTACCCAAGCTCATTCATCCGGCGCATTATCAGGAAGCAAGAAAGGCAAAACAAAATCCGGTCTATTATTTCCTCAGACGCATGCCAGAAGCGGAAACGTGTTTGCATCCCCTACGTGAGAGGCGTGAGCGAGACGCTCGGTCGCATTCTCGGAAAAGAAGGGGTGCTGACAACGCACAAACCGACCAGCACTATCGGTCGCCTTCTCCCCCGCCCAAAAAACCGGCAGCCCAGAGAAAAGGCCCAGGGCGTCGTGTACAAAATTCCGTGTTCCGTCTGCCCGGCGTCGTACATAGGGGAAACGAAGAACTTCGCGGAAAGGATGAACCAACACAAAGCGGACGTCCGTCACATGAATCGTCAACGCAGCGCCGTGGCCGAACACTGTGAAGGGTGTGACCACCCAATTGACTTCGACAGCACCATTGTATTGGAAACGGAAGCTAACCCACGCAGGAGGCTTCTACTCGAGTCGTGGCACATACAGCAAACACGAGAGAATGTTAATCGTTCCCTGGGGACTCTCCCCTCATCCTACGTCCATGGGCTGCGGCCATTGACCCGCAGGTCCTCCACACAGGGGCTTAAAAAGCCAAGCTGCGCTCGCCCGTAGTCACACCGTGAAGAAGGGGCCGAGCCGGTCCCGAAACGTCGTGTTTTTCCTGTATTTACTTGGTTGGCGTCACTTACCTTCTCCTAACATTAAATTTCCCAACCAGACAGACTTCTGTCGAATGTTTTCTTTTGAGTCTATACGCCAAGACTTCGGCATCGAGACCATGCAGCTAGTGAAGCGATACGTCAACATCACCAAGAGTATTGCTGTCTTCCGGACACATCTAAACTTCAACAAGACCTGCAAGGAAAAGGATGTGATACCCGTGAGCCTTCGCCTAAAGCGCCCTGTAACCACCGCAGAAGGCCTACGGCTGGTGTCCAAAACGGAGCAACAGTTATTAAGTGCGCGGATACACGAGTGCCATTCCGTTCTCCGCAAAAAGGAGCTGGACCGGTTCTTCGCGCGCCGCCAACTAGAACACAGGATGCCTGAGCTCTTCCCGCGGGTGGACGCCTTTGCCATGGAAGCGGCCTCCACTGCAGCCAACAAACATCGTGAGTGTCAAAACAAGAAGTTGTTTGCCCTACAGCAGCGGCAGAAGAAACAGCCCGACCCCCATAACTCTGGCTTTGTAAAGAACCTCTCCTCCCGTCGCTTAACACCGCCCGAATCCTCTGTTCTCGCAAAAGGACATGGATTCAACATATCATCTGGTCCCGCCCTCCCAAAACTAGTCGCGGCTGTTGAAGATGCGGTCCAGCACCTGGAGCCGCACGTCAGGGAAGAGGTCCGCCTGAAAGCGATTGGTGTCATCGCCAAGGTACCCCCCAAATTTCCGAGCAATCTGTCTCAACTGGAACGAAAAGCCCTACGCGGTCTCAGGGACGACACCGACATCGTCATACTCCCGGCAGACAAGGGCAACTCTACAGTGGTGATGGACCGACGCGACTACGAGGAGAAGGCGTCAGCCCTTTTGAGCAGTGGGGCGTATGAGAAGGTTCGCAAGGATCCGACTTCAAACACTCAGGCAACACTCAACAAAACCCTGGCAGAGATGTTCAAGCGGCATCCTGATTTCAAATGGCTTTACCTCCGCCTCATCTCCAGAAACGGCTCAGCTCCAGGTTTTTACGGGCTACCTAAAACTCACAAACCTGGCGTCCCCCTTCGGCCAATTGTAGACTTCACCCTGTCTCCTCTGCGACGTCTCTCTGACTACCTGCACAAGGTACTGGCGCCGCTCGCCGGCAGAACACCCACGCATGTACAGAATTCGCGGCATTTCGTCCAACTTGTCTCGAACCTTACCGTGGAGGAAGACGAAAGCCTAGTCTCATTTGACGTGGTGTCGCTATTTACCTGCGTACCGGTTCCCCTTGCTGTGTCCGTCGCTCGCCGCGCACTCGAAAACGACCAAACGCTGCACGAGAGAACTCCACTCAACGTCGATGAGGTATGTCGCCTTCTCGACCTCTGTCTGCGCAGTACCTTTTTCACCTACAACGGAGAATTTTTCAAGCAAACAACCGGAACTGCTATGGGGGCATCAATTTCAGTCACAGTGGCTAACCTAACCATGGAAGACGTCGAAAGCCGGGCCCTCTCCTCCTTTAATCCCAAGCCAAAGTTATTCCTCCGTTATGTAGACGACTGCTTTTGTGTGGTGAAAACCTCAGAGATAGAAAACCTCCAGAGTCATCTAAATTCAGTTGAACCGGCCATACAATTTACTGTTGAACATGAACAGCAGGGCAGCCTGCCTTTTCTGGATGTCCTACTCACAAGGCACGACAAAGGCCTGCAGTCCTCGGTGCACAGGAAGCCAACCCACACAGGACGGTACCTACATTTCGATTCGAACCATCCCATCCCGCACAAAGCATCTGTCGTGACGTCATTACTGAAGAGAGCCGACTCCATATGTTCCTCAAGTGAAGATAAAAGGAAGGAGAAGAACCGAGTCATTTCTGACCTCCAAAAGAACGGCTACCCAAGCTCATTCATCCGGCGCATTATCAGGAAGCAAGAAAGGCAAAACAAAATCCGGTCTATTATTTCCTCAGACGCATGCCAGAAGCGGAAACGTGTTTGCATCCCCTACGTGAGAGGCGTGAGCGAGACGCTCGGTCGCATTCTCGGAAAAGAAGGGGTGCTGACAACGCACAAACCGACCAGCACTATCGGTCGCCTTCTCCCCCGCCCAAAAAACCGGCAGCCCAGAGAAAAGGCCCAGGGCGTCGTGTACAAAATTCCGTGTTCCGTCTGCCCGGCGTCGTACATAGGGGAAACGAAGAACTTCGCGGAAAGGATGAACCAACACAAAGCGGACGTCCGTCACATGAATCGTCAACGCAGCGCCGTGGCCGAACACTGTGAAGGGTGTGACCACCCAATTGACTTCGACAGCACCATTGTATTGGAAACGGAAGCTAACCCACGCAGGAGGCTTCTACTCGAGTCGTGGCACATACAGCAAACACGAGAGAATGTTAATCGTTCCCTGGGGACTCTCCCCTCATCCTACGTCCATGGGCTGCGGCCATTGACCCGCAGGTCCTCCACACAGGGGCTTAAAAAGCCAAGCTGCGCTCGCCCGTAGTCACACCGTGAAGAAGGGGCCGAGCCGGTCCCGAAACGTCGTGTTTTTCCTGTATTTACTTGGTTGGCGTCACTTACCTTCTCCTAACATTAAATTTCCCAACCAGACAGACTTCTGTCGAATGTTTTCTTTTGAGTCTATACGCCAAGACTTCGGCATCGAGACCATGCAGCTAGTGAAGCGATACGTCAACATCACCAAGAGTATTGCTGTCTTCCGGACACATCTAAACTTCAACAAGACCTGCAAGGAAAAGGATGTGATACCCGTGAGCCTTCGCCTAAAGCGCCCTGTAACCACCGCAGAAGGCCTACGGCTGGTGTCCAAAACGGAGCAACAGTTATTAAGTGCGCGGATACACGAGTGCCATTCCGTTCTCCGCAAAAAGGAGCTGGACCGGTTCTTCGCGCGCCGCCAACTAGAACACAGGATGCCTGAGCTCTTCCCGCGGGTGGACGCCTTTGCCATGGAAGCGGCCTCCACTGCAGCCAACAAACATCGTGAGTGTCAAAACAAGAAGTTGTTTGCCCTACAGCAGCGGCAGAAGAAACAGCCCGACCCCCATAACTCTGGCTTTGTAAAGAACCTCTCCTCCCGTCGCTTAACACCGCCCGAATCCTCTGTTCTCGCAAAAGGACATGGATTCAACATATCATCTGGTCCCGCCCTCCCAAAACTAGTCGCGGCTGTTGAAGATGCGGTCCAGCACCTGGAGCCGCACGTCAGGGAAGAGGTCCGCCTGAAAGCGATTGGTGTCATCGCCAAGGTACCCCCCAAATTTCCGAGCAATCTGTCTCAACTGGAACGAAAAGCCCTACGCGGTCTCAGGGACGACACCGACATCGTCATACTCCCGGCAGACAAGGGCAACTCTACAGTGGTGATGGACCGACGCGACTACGAGGAGAAGGCGTCAGCCCTTTTGAGCAGTGGGGCGTATGAGAAGGTTCGCAAGGATCCGACTTCAAACACTCAGGCAACACTCAACAAAACCCTGGCAGAGATGTTCAAGCGGCATCCTGATTTCAAATGGCTTTACCTCCGCCTCATCTCCAGAAACGGCTCAGCTCCAGGTTTTTACGGGCTACCTAAAACTCACAAACCTGGCGTCCCCCTTCGGCCAATTGTAGACTTCACCCTGTCTCCTCTGCGACGTCTCTCTGACTACCTGCACAAGGTACTGGCGCCGCTCGCCGGCAGAACACCCACGCATGTACAGAATTCGCGGCATTTCGTCCAACTTGTCTCGAACCTTACCGTGGAGGAAGACGAAAGCCTAGTCTCATTTGACGTGGTGTCGCTATTTACCTGCGTACCGGTTCCCCTTGCTGTGTCCGTCGCTCGCCGCGCACTCGAAAACGACCAAACGCTGCACGAGAGAACTCCACTCAACGTCGATGAGGTATGTCGCCTTCTCGACCTCTGTCTGCGCAGTACCTTTTTCACCTACAACGGAGAATTTTTCAAGCAAACAACCGGAACTGCTATGGGGGCATCAATTTCAGTCACAGTGGCTAACCTAACCATGGAAGACGTCGAAAGCCGGGCCCTCTCCTCCTTTAATCCCAAGCCAAAGTTATTCCTCCGTTATGTAGACGACTGCTTTTGTGTGGTGAAAACCTCAGAGATAGAAAACCTCCAGAGTCATCTAAATTCAGTTGAACCGGCCATACAATTTACTGTTGAACATGAACAGCAGGGCAGCCTGCCTTTTCTGGATGTCCTACTCACAAGGCACGACAAAGGCCTGCAGTCCTCGGTGCACAGGAAGCCAACCCACACAGGACGGTACCTACATTTCGATTCGAACCATCCCATCCCGCACAAAGCATCTGTCGTGACGTCATTACTGAAGAGAGCCGACTCCATATGTTCCTCAAGTGAAGATAAAAGGAAGGAGAAGAACCGAGTCATTTCTGACCTCCAAAAGAACGGCTACCCAAGCTCATTCATCCGGCGCATTATCAGGAAGCAAGAAAGGCAAAACAAAATCCGGTCTATTATTTCCTCAGACGCATGCCAGAAGCGGAAACGTGTTTGCATCCCCTACGTGAGAGGCGTGAGCGAGACGCTCGGTCGCATTCTCGGAAAAGAAGGGGTGCTGACAACGCACAAACCGACCAGCACTATCGGTCGCCTTCTCCCCCGCCCAAAAAACCGGCAGCCCAGAGAAAAGGCCCAGGGCGTCGTGTACAAAATTCCGTGTTCCGTCTGCCCGGCGTCGTACATAGGGGAAACGAAGAACTTCGCGGAAAGGATGAACCAACACAAAGCGGACGTCCGTCACATGAATCGTCAACGCAGCGCCGTGGCCGAACACTGTGAAGGGTGTGACCACCCAATTGACTTCGACAGCACCATTGTATTGGAAACGGAAGCTAACCCACGCAGGAGGCTTCTACTCGAGTCGTGGCACATACAGCAAACACGAGAGAATGTTAATCGTTCCCTGGGGACTCTCCCCTCATCCTACGTCCATGGGCTGCGGCCATTGACCCGCAGGTCCTCCACACAGGGGCTTAAAAAGCCAAGCTGCGCTCGCCCGTAGTCACACCGTGAAGAAGGGGCCGAGCCGGTCCCGAAACGTCGTGTTTTTCCTGTATTTACTTGGTTGGCGTCACTTACCTTCTCCTAACGCTTCAGAGATGGGTGTTCTCGGAGATTTACAGCTTGAGGAGTCTCATAAGTGCTCCACTCTAAGACAGAGGCAAGCCGTGCAGTCGAGTTAGTTTTGGCAAATACTGTACGTGTTACTTTAGGGGGGTTTAAAGTTGTAAAGCGACCCACGCTACGTGGTGGTAGAACTTTGTTGAGTGCACTGGGCTGGGTTGTAGTGGAGAGTGGAGGGTTTCGCCACTCCCTTGCCTGGGTGGTAGTCCTTATTCCGGGACGCCAATGGCGGTAGCTGCTGCCTTCGCTCTTTGAACCAGAGCCCTGTTGGACTCCAGGCCTAAGCAATCGGACAGGGTCGCTTCCAAGCCCTCTCTCGTTGGCTGATTTATTTCTTATTCCAGGATTTTTCTGTCAGGACCATACCACGTTATATGTGTCGGCCCACGTGTCACAAATTTTACACGACCCCCAAAGAAGTCGGGTCTGTGTGTTTTAAAATCGAGGGGCTTAGAAATGACCCCGTATGCAGCCTTCTGAGGTGTCGCTTCCCCGTTTAATCCAGGCCCTTGGCGGGCTCCGTGAATGTCCGCCTGCACAGGAGTCCCGACAGAGTCTGGGAATTCAGTGGAACTCTCTGTGCGCGCAGCCTCGTGCCCTTCTGTTCCCTGGTGTCCGGGCACCCATACCAATAGATTTGTTCTCTCGGCTGAGCTATGTTGCACGTTTGTTAAAATGTTGCTGGTAAGCGGCTGAGCTATGTTGCACGTTTGTTAAAATGTTGCTGGTAAGCGGCGCTATTCGTCCCCTTATGTAAATTCGACAGGCGTGTTGAGAATCGGAAATTGTGTGCATGGTGGCTTAGTGAACGGCTGCCAGCGCTGTCGCCACTTCCTCGGCTAACACAACTTTACTCTTTTTCACCGAGAGTTCATCCAACTACCTTCCCCTAGGATGAAATACCGTACAAAGCTTATCGGAACTGCTGAATGTAAAGAAGGTCGAGGGCTTATCAAGCTGCATTTTGCAGCTTTCGTCTGTTTGCATTTAACTGTTAACCAAAAGTTTTAGAAAACAACGTATCAAATATTGGGCTGTTCGTACACTGCTACTAAATGTTGAACAGGTGTAAAAGTCCAGTGTGTGCATTTTACTTGTGTATACCCTCTCTGGTCATGCCTTTTAAGTTTACTTGTGTATACCCTCTCTGGTCATGCTTTTAAGTTTCAATATCGCTTGGAAGACGTATCGTTACACATCTCAACTCCCAATTAATAATGCTTGAAGGTAAGGACATGATTTTTCATACTAACTGTCGCGCACTATCTTCTTCCCACATTCACCAAACAGCTGATACCCGAGGACCTGCTGGCTAGTCGTGTGGTGGTCGCAGTGGAGCAACGCAGGACTCCAAGAAGTTCGGCACTGCCTGCCGGAACTCACCGGGCTGACTGACCAGAGTCCATTTGGACATTCAGCTCGTCCATCTGGACGAGGAACTGGGGTCAGTCATCGCGGTGACGACTTCCCTCCAGGACTTCTCTTGCATCCTGATATATGGACCTTCCGAAATGACTTCTGGCTCCTGGTGGCAGTGACGGTCCCAGAGATTGGTTTTAGGAGGGGGGGGGGGGGGGACTTCCATGTATTAAAAAAAATAGAAACAACAAATTTTTATTTACATTTTACTTGTACACCAATTTTTGTGCGTGTTTTGTTGAAAAATAAACGGCGAAAGATGGTTCACCTCATAAGTAACACAATTCCTAATTATTCACGCTGATTTCTATCTTTACTCTCATTTCTCTTCCCCATGCTGTGCACTGAGAATAGCTCTGTGCTCCTTTGTTGGGCATAGGCGCTTTTGTAGTGGCCTGCATACTGTGCTTTCGCTGTGTGACTGTGACCTTGACTGTGTTCTTCTTCTTCTTCTTCTTCACCTCTTTATAATGGCACATACCCACGTGGGGGGATTGGGCAAGGTGTAGTGGTATACATAAGAAAATTTTCATAGGATTAAACGTGAATTTTGAAAAATGTATTCATGAAAAACGACAGAAGAATATTTGAAGTGAAACAACAAAGAACATTTTGGCGAGAATAATAATGATTAAAAAAAACAAAAAAAAAACTCCGAGACTTTTAAAGGAGTTAGCAAATCAACCTACCAGTTGCAATTATGTAATCATGTAGATTCCCACAAATTGAACTCAAAGCAAATCCTTTGGCGCTCGCTCCGAACGATAACAACACTGGCATAGATAACGGGAGCCCTAACCTGGAGAGAGGGACCTCCAGGTAGTAACTTTGTTTTTGTCTTCTTTTGTTCTGATTGTTTTTACTTCTCTTATTTTCGTTGTGACCGGCACTCGGTGCTTTGTTTTGACTGTTACGGTTTCTATGACTTGCTGTGACTTTGGTTTTCTCACTTTTTTATTTCGTAGACTGCGCGCTGTGCTTTGGCTGTCTGCCTGTGACTGTAAGGTTGGCTGTGATGTGCCTTTGTTTCCTCTTCTCTTGAGTTTTTATTTTTTCTACTACTCTGTATTTCTCTTCGCATCCCCGCTCTGGAGGAGCTGGACAGGAGGTGACACGAGGGAGGATGCGGAGGTGTGCGAGTTCTGCGGGCATACCGCTACACTCGAACACATACTATGGAGATGCCCCAGTGCCCCAGGATATGGCAGAATCAATAATGCAGAGGAATGGGAGACCATACTCAGAAGTGCCGACCTTAGCATACAACGATACGCTACCCGCCTGGCAGCAGAAGCTGCGCGACTATACCGTTGCTAGTCTTCCAGCTGCGACGCTGCCCCTCCCCGGACGCCTGCGTGCGGACCCGGAGGGGCACGGGTCTTCTTCTGGCGGAAATAAAGTTTCTTCACTCACTCACTCACTTTATTTTTATGCGCAGCATATTGCAATCACTCAGTTCAGCCCTTGGGCGCGGCCGGGCAGCCACCAAACCACGTGACGTGACGTCACGACAGCCAGAGGAAAAACCGTAGGTAGAGATGATGGCGATTCTTGGTGAGAATTGCAAACACAGTAAACAGGAAAAAAAAGGAAAAAAAATAATGGAAACAGTAAATAAAAAAATAATAAAAATGAAATAAAAACAATAAAAATAATAAAAACAAAACAAAACAAAATACGAAAGGGAAAAAAAAACAAAAAATAAAATAATGAACTAAAATAAAAGAATAAATAAAAATAATAAAAAGACCGCGCAATATGCAACGCATTCTTGGCTTAACCAAGCTAACCGCCGTATTCCAGAACGCAACTTAAGCTCCGACTTAAGTTCCGACTTAAGTTCCGACTTAAGTGGCAGAAAAGTATAAGTATAAGTATAAGTATAAGAAAGTTTCGAAAACGGCACTTAAGTCCCACTTATGAAAGTAGCACTTTTAGATGTAAGTAGGCACCATGGGAACGAGGCTATGCAAACATTTACGCGAAACTAATAAATTTACGAACAAATAAAGAACAGAAGCGCCAAAAGAACACTGCTAATACATAGTACAAATGTCAAGAAACATTTTAACAACAACAAAAAGTTTTGTTGGCTAACTTTGGAGAACTATTATTATTTGTCTGGCCACAAACGCAGACGTCACTATAGTAACGCGCGTAGCATTGCTGCTCCTGTCGAGGTCGGAGTCTTCCCGCTCGCGCGCTTGCCTCGATAGCATCATCGCCAGCATCGCCAGCTCTTTTTTCATTGTATTTTTTGCTCTCGCACATTTCAATTGTAAATTCACTGTTTGTACTGTATATATTTTTCGTTCGATATTTTTTGTTAGTGTATAGAATTTGTAGCGTGTTCTGTTTTGTGTAGTGTGCTTTATTCTTTTCTGGTGTGTTGCGACGCGCGCGCGATGGAGAGATCGGAGAAGCTGAAGATCAACTTCTCCGCAATGGAGCGAGCTCTTCTCATTGAGCTCGTGGAGAAGAACACTGTTCTAGAGAACAAAAAAACCGACGCCGTGTCCGTCGCGAGGAAGAAGAGGGAGTGGGAGCTAATAGAGCGGCAATACAACTCCCAGCACAACGTCCGCCCGCGAACGTGGCTCCAGCTCAAGAAGTGCTGGGAGAATTTGAAGGCCAAGTGGAAGAAAGGGAGTGCGGACAACACGCGGGAAATTTTTAAGACAGGTGAGTACTGTTTTTTTTTTTTCATCCTTTATTTTTTATTTTTTTTGCTGAATAATTGACAGTTTCTGTCCCAGATTACAAAAGTACTGCTCCTATTGCTTGCTGCATGCATATCAGTCTCCTTATGCATTTCCAGAGTCGTCACGAATCTAAAGTCTTGTATTAATAACGTTGTGCAACGGCATGGAAGCTTACAACCACTGTGGCGAGCTGTTCCGCGTCTAGGTAATGCTTACAGTTAGGATCACGGTATCATAGCATAAAACTCTAAACAGGTGCATTGAGAAATATCGTGCAGCTCATTCAGTTACAGGTGCTGCCAGTTATGTTGCTGTGCGTTTTCGCCGCCACAGTTTCCATCTAACTTTCGCGCACCCGCAGTTTGGAATGAGTGGCTGTGTTTCACCCGGCGAGTTTACGAAACATACGCAATTATCGTGCGTCTTTCACAAAAAAATTATGTGTGGGGGTATAAACATGGGCGTTTTCGTCGCTTCGCAGCGCGTGAATTCCGAAAACTACTTTGGTGCTCATATCGAATGTATACCTAGCGCTTACGAATATTCACCGAGTGATTTTCCCAATGGTCTTAACAGCGCTTTCTGTGATTACACAGGCGGCGGATCAGCTGCCCCGAGCCAGCTCACCGACGAGCTGCAGAGGGTCGGCGCTGTCGCCTCCCACATGGGGGTTCGCTTGGCGAACCCCTTTGACAGCGACCGCGACCGCCACCAAGAGACTGCAGGCTCAGAGCCCCGGCCTACACCGTCGGTGGCCGCCCTGCTTTCGCAGACGCAAGAGTCTGCAATTCCAGGAGCCAGTGGTATGACTTTTGTGTTTATATTGTACTGCAAGCTCCGAAAATATATTTGAAATTATGTTTCCTAGAATACATATTCTGTGTATGTACTGTTTTTGTGTTTTTATGCTTAGATAATTAGATGAAACTCTCCAGGAAAATCAATTGCAGCCTCCCTGCCTTGCACTCGTGCGTTACCAGTTTTTCTGTTGTGAGCTGCTTCCGTAACTTTACATTTTATTTTTCTCTGTGCATAAGAGCTCTCCTGTTATTACAGTGTGCACATCATCTGTAGCCATGTCCAATTTTTATGCGGCATCTGTGTTGTCTTGGCCTGTCATTGAAATATTGGTCTCTGCGACCAAAGCTATCAAAGCTACTGCTAAGAGGTGCAAATTGACTGGATGAACACATTTGCCAAGTTGGTCGTCCAAACAGCATGACTGGCAGTGCATGTGACAAATGTATTCCGGAAATGTTTCCCTTCAAAGCAGGCAATGTCCATGTTTTATGCTCCCTGCTATGTCACATAACCTCTGAAGTATTGATTGAGTTACTGCATGACTCAAAATGGCAAAATATCACCTAAAGGACTTTGAAAGCAACGAATGCTAGTGTGAACAAAAAGTGCAAAATGCATTTCAAGTACCCACTTTATTGTAAACCATTCAAAGGCTAAGATGGCCTACAGTACTAGCAAAGATTGAACAATGTTTCTTGATCCAAATTGACATTTCATTGCATTTGCCCTTGTTGCAAGGTCTAATAGCAAGCACTTCCTCCGCATAAGGTGATGCAGACGACCAGCTGTGGTCCTGGCACTACCCGAGCCCGCAGCACGATGCAGAAATGGAGGAGCAGTCCATTAATTCAGAAGCTGTTCCTGCCACTCCGCCTGCACCAAGCAACTCTTCCGAGCCAGCCACACCGGCAGTCGCAGCAGCTTCGGTGCTTCCTGCTGCCTCTGCAGCAAGGGCAGCAGGTACCAGCCGCACTGCCGCAAGCACACAGAAGCAGTCGCTAGCTCACCAGGAGCTAGCGGCTCGCCTCAGTGCTGTGTCCTCAGATAGCACAGAAAGGACAAAGGAGCACCGGCTCCGTATGAGGCTCTTGAGAGCTGACCACCAGGACAAGCTGGCCAAAAGAGCTGAAACACATCAATTGGAGGTCGAAAACTTAAAGTTAAAAAATGAAATTAAGAAGGCCAAAAAGATTCTTTTAGAGTTGAAAATTAAAGCACTAAAGGGTGAACTTTGAGGAGGATGTGGTAGGGGTGTGGTTGGAGGTGGAGCAAGGGGGAGGTTACTGCACCTGTCATTAACTGTCGCCAGGATGCCTGAGGGAAGGGATGAAAGCGTTGCTTGGTTTATGGGGTTTAGCGTCCCAAAGCGACTCAGGCTATGAGAGACGCCGTAGTGAAGGTCTCCGGAAATTTCGACCACCTGGGGTTCTTTAACGTGCACTGACATCGCACAGCACACGGACCTCTAGGATGAAAGGGGGGGGGATGCAAAAAAGGAGCCGGATAAAGTCAACATAATGCTAGACTCTCCAATGTTCTTTGACGTGCACTGACATCGCATAGAACACAGGAGTCTTTGCACTTTGCCTCTATCAAAATGCAGCTGCCAGAGCCGAGAGCCAAATACCATACCCTGAGCCTTCGCAATAGGTGAAAAATTCTTAACCTCTTAAGGCTGGCTTGAATTTCTATCTTGCTCAGCTTCTGTTATGTGCTTTTTGTTACGAAATGTTTCTGATGTTTTGGGCAGTCAAGCTGCCGTGGTGCTTCAGTTATGGCACTCGGCTGCCGACCCGAAAGGTGCAGGTTCGATCCCGGCCGTGTTTTCTGTCCTTCTGTCCTTATTGTTTTTGTCCTTTGCCACGATTGTCCCAGGCAGTGCAGTAACTGTACTGATGAATGTGCTTGGCAAGAATGTTCGATGCTTCATTGCACTTGGTAGCGTACCATTGATGCGCTTTCAGTTGTACAGCAAATCTCCATTTCACCTATGAATACAGTGCCGCAGTCTCTGCTCGGAATGTTATAAGTTATTCCTGAAAACTTTTTCACCTTGTTCCAAGTTTTTATGAAATCACATGTGCCAAGTTCACGTTGTATTTGGAAAATGCATGCGATAGTGCTTCGGTGACACTGCAAACAATGAAATAGCAGTGTGAATTTTACAGTTGCACTGCTCTGCATTGGGCAAAGAATTTAATTTTTTATCTTTTTCACCACATGAACAGTTCAACCATTTTTAGACGGTTCTCAACATGTGATGCTCAGTCTGTCTTGGAGCTTTGTTTTATCAGAGCAAATGTGGTGTGGCTTGGGTCACCAAAGACAAAAGCACCAGTTTCTTGGGCGTGCACAGTGGGTGCGATCTTTCCATACATAGGAAGAAACTGCACTGCTGAATGACTTACGTTGTCATTCAGGAAGGGAAGGCTGTTTTTGCGCTCAATCTTGACTGTAAACTGCATGCAGGGTCCCACCATGTGTGGGACATCTAAGAATCCTGCTACATCCTTTCTCTTATCGATGCAGAAGCAGTCTTCCACCTAACTAAGGGAGGCTTTCGGCGCTGGTATAAAGTTGTCCAGTACAGTCTGTTCAACTGCTTCCACGATGATGTTCACAGTTGTCACCCAATATGGAAGCAGCCATTGCTGTGCCATGCTTCTGCATGTGTACTTTGGTCTTGGTAGAGAAATATGTGTTCTCAAGACACCACGGGAGTAATTCGCACAGTTCTGGGACATTGAAAGGTGTTCAGCTAGCATGCTTTCTGTCCCAAAAAGGACGAACTGGCAAAAAGTGGTGATTTGGCTAGTTTGTTTATTATGAATACGGAGAGCAGTGCGAAAAATAGTCAGTGCATATGTTGTCACTCTTTTCTGTAATGCGTGTGCTTTGCGCTGTTTTCCCTCTTGCAAAATAGGGCTTCTTTGCAGGCTCGTACCACCAGATCCATGGGGTGGCTTGTGCATAGTGACGTCACATTAAGCGACACCATGGCATCTTTGTCGATGAGGTCTGCTTAATTGCTGTTGTTGGTTGTCTTGCTTCCAGTTAGTGGGCTCAGCATTTTGTGTTATACCCGGAGAGATGTTAGAGTGGAGACTGTGAAGTCAACGATGGGGTGTAATGGAACACCAGGCTTGTGTTTCTGTGGGAGACTGTCGATATTGGGAGCCGAGCCATTCGTGCATAGCAGCCGATAGTACAGCTGCTTCTTCTCAGCTGGGACCAAATGAAATAACCTTGGGAGTAGTTTTCGAAACTTGCTCTGGAGGCTGCTGGTAGGATCCTTGAGATGATCGTGCATATTCCCATCGCTCAGGAGCTCTGGCATCTTATCATATTCGCTCCAGTTCACCACATCAGTGTCAACAAGAAGCATGACAATGATATTGTTGCTGTGCGCAATTGTATGAGTTGTTTTTCCATGGCCGTGAATCATGTTCCTCAATTTCGTGAGCACACAAGCAGCTTGTGTGTGGGCCTCATTACAAACTTGTGACAGCAGTTTGCCAATGGCCCTTACTGCAGTGCAAGCCACTTTCTTGGGATCGGCAATGAATCAGTGTTGGAGTTCATTCCAAGGCCTAAACAGCAAGTTCTATTTTGGTTGGCTGTTAGAAAAACAGATTCAGAATGATGTCCTTTTCACACTTTTGTACCTTTGGCCACAACGAATGCAATTTTCTGTTATGCGAAGCTTTGAACAGGCATTTTCTCATATCCGTGACGTATGAAGCTTTATGTCCGAAAAGTTACTTGAAATGACGGGCTTGAGCTAGCGGCTTGCAAAAATCGCTTCTGTGTCTAACACTCTAATTTTTTGGCACCACTTATGGATATGCACAGCGAGTAGGTTTTTCTAAGCTTGCCTGACAATCCGGTGGCCCCATGGTGTTGGCACAGGTGTTTTTAAATGCCGAAATCTGGGCTTCAAATGCCCATTCTTGCAGATTCACTTTGAAATTTGAAGGAAGCTATGCACAGTGAGTAATATAATTTGCCATATATTCGTCATGACTTATGTGTGCTTTGCCCAACAATTTACATATTCAAGAGCTCGACAAAACTTTGTGGCCAGGTATCGCAATCGAAGTGAAGGAATGCAGTCACTGATCAAAATCCTTTGTAGCTGTGCAGTTGGGTGTAGGTGGATGCTAATCAGTGATTCCTGTCTTATTTGAAATCTATATGTCCGTAGAGGATTGCTGTAAGTAAATTGAATGAAATTAGTATGTATTAGTGCCATAAAGAATGATGGTACATACGTAGTAATATGCCGACGAAACTGTCAAAATCTGAAGGTTTTAACCGGATGCTCGGTGGACCATTTACAAATGTACAACACTTCAAAAAATAAAAAATGGTATTTTTGTATGTCAAGAAAAAGTGTGTCTACAACGTTGAATGACAAGCGCTCTGTGTGCGTGCAAGCCTATAATAATAATATTATTAATATTTTTATTTATTCATTCCAATACAAATGCGGGCCTGCCAAAGCCTTAGAAGGCTTGAGTGGCAGCGCCCGGCAGCAGACGGCACACAACTCATGCACCGAACAAACAAAGTGCCAAAAAACAGAAAGAAAAAGTGGGGGATAAGAAAAGTAAAATAAATCCAAAGAGCGGAGTAAAAAATGCAACAAACGGAAAAATAAAGAACACGTAAAATCATAGAATCATAACAGAATGCTGGAGCTAACAACGAAGTTTCTGAAGAAAAGCTTTCACTAGTTTTTTGGAGTTAGCAGAAAACATTTCTTTAGGTAACCGGCACAGTTTGCAGACAGAGCTCAAGTCATTGACATATAAGTTAAACAAAATAGGTGCAAGTATAGATCCTTGAGGAACGCAATCTGCAGCAGGCCACTTCTAAATTTACCTAATGCAACGAGCTGTGAACAATTGGAAAGATAGTGAACAAGAAGTGACAGAAAAGGACCCCTAAACCCATAATTGTGGAGTTTGTCAGACAACACAACATGTTTAACCGTGTCGAACGCCTTGGACACATCCAAAAATAAAGCACAGGCAAATTCATTTTCTTCAATGCAGCTGTTTAGTAGATCACATAGTTCATCAAGTGCGTTCAGCGTACCACGACCCTTAATAAACCCGAACTGATTGCCAGCAAACACGTCATGAGCTTCGAGAAAACTTACCATCACCGTCGAAATGTGTTTTTCGAAAACAAGCGCAATGCATGGTAGGATCAAAATACCACGATAATTTTCAACTTTATTTTTTACTCCATTCTTATAGATAGGGATAACCACCGCCCTCTTCAAGCCCTCAGGTACTATTTAGGTGGCGATTATACCATTGATAATCGTAGGCTTTTGCCTTGGCAGCAGTACGTGTAGCCCAAAAAAGTTCTCTGTTGCTTTTTGAAAGGTTCTCGGCGAAGAACAACTTGGAGTGTTCATTGCTTTGATCCAAGGATCGGAGTTTTGACCGAGCAAGCAACCACTTATCTCGAATGCTGACGGCTGAAAATCTTACTAGAATGGGAGCAGGACCGTTCCTACGAGGGGCAAGCCTATGTACAGCCACCACCTGATCCTGTGAGAAGGAATCAATTGCAAGCTCAACACTCAAATCCTTCAGGACTTCCATCAGGTTCTCATCCGGGTTTGTGGGAAGGCGATGTATCTCTAGGTTGGACAACCTGCTGTATTGTTCAGATTCATTTAAATCGAACTGTAGTTTCATGATAGTTGAGGATTGAGAGGTGACGCATGTTTCTACGGACTGCACCTGAGTGGTCAGCTCAGCAATGGTCTCATCTTGAGCCAGAGAACGAGCCAGAAGCGAGTCATAGTTTTTAGAAAGACTATCAAGGGATGACTGCACTTCACTTACCACAGATATCAGAAATTCGACTTCAGGTTTTAATGAAAGAAGTTCATCCAATTTTAGGTCTAACATGGAAATAGAGTCTACACGTTCTATAAAGAAGAGAAAAGGCTTTGAAGGGGAAACTTGAGACGCCACACTTTATATATGACTGAACAGCAAACAAAACAGCGCACTACACATACACCAAAATAACGCTACAGAAAACACCGCCGTCCTACCACACTAATGGTCCTCACACATAAACCACAAAGTCACACTCATGCAGGCTTGCTACCAAAAGCGGGTGGTTTGCACGCTATCTCAGACGTGCAGTACGGACAAACACCCGGGTGATACCTTGTTTCAAGAGACACCACTGTTCCTTGAGAGTAGTGTTGAGGAGGATCAGCTGAAGGCAGTCGGTGCGGCCACGTCGCCTTAGCTGGCTGTCAGCGTTGAAGCATCCTCGTATCGGTGACAAGGTCTGGGAGGTTAACACCAGCTGCCAGCTGAGTCGTCGTACTGGAGGCGTTGACACAGGGCTGGTGTTCCTTAGACGCAGTCAGTGTTGTGATCCACGGGACTGGGGCATCAGCCGGTGGGGACCGCTCCTGGTCAGTACGACTCACGATCGAACACCTCTTGCTGCAGCTTAAGGCTATGCGCCAACGTCCACACCTGCACTGCACTCTCTTTTCTTCACTCTTCTCTTTCTAGGCCGCCGCGGTGGCTCAGCGGTTATGGTGCTCGGCTGCTGACCCGAAAGACGCGGGTTCGATCCCGGCCGCGGCGGCTGGAATTTCTTTGGAGGAGAAATTCTAGAGGCCCGTGTACTGTGCGATGTCAGTGCACGTTAAAGAACCCCAGGTGGTCGAAATTTCCGGAGCCCTTCACTACGGCGTCTCTCATAGCCTCAGTCGCTTTGGGACGTTAAACCCCATAAACCAAACCATCTTCTCTTTCTCTCAAGCGCCACGTGCCAATTAACGTGCCTTTCCTTATGTCCAGCGTTTTACTCATCCCTCTTTTCTTTTTTGCTTGTGACAATGTAACAGTGCGTACAAAAAGGAGAAAAATATGATACAGCATGATACAGAAAACAATACAGTACACTCACAGTACAACACTACTAAAATTATCAAAGCAAGAATACACAGGTACACGAGAAATATTGCCGCCGCGGTGGCTCAGTGGTTATGGCGCTCGGCTGCTGACCCCAAGACACGGGTTCGATCCCGGCCACGGCGGTCGAATTTCGATGAAGGCGAAATTCCAGAGGCCCGTGTACATCCTTCACACATCACCTCTGCAAGCTCCATGTCCAGCATAGTTATGCCCCTCAATGAAAATACTGGGCAATGATCCTGTCTCTGGTTCTAAAACCACTTGCCGAATATACTAATGCCACTGCGGGTGGCTGCTGGGCCCCTCCAGAGACAGGAACAGGCGGAGTATAATCACGAGGGGCATCGTGCTGTGGAGAGGGTGGGATGGGGTCCTTGAGCAGCCGGCCCAAGTTGTGCAGCGCCGCACACGCTGTGATAACAATAGGCACCGTGGCCGTCTTTATCTGCAGGGTCATGTCGAGGCATGGAAACCTTCGCTTCCATACTCCGAAGGCTCGCTCGATGGTGCAGCGTGTTCTTGCCTGTGACTTGTTGTACCTGTAGAAAATAAAAGTTTTTGTTTATTGTAGTGCTGCCTTGTCCTTTGTTAAAGCTACAGCTTGAGCTTACTTGTACTGTGGACTCCCTGGTGGCGCGTCATCCTTCAAAGGAGTCATGAGGTATGGCCTGCATGCATACCCCATGTCACCAAGCAGGACACCGGGGATGTCACCCTGTTCGTACTGCACCCTGGCCCGGCTGTTGTCAAAAATGCGGCTGTCATGAGCCGAACCGGGCCAGCTGGCAACCAGGTCCAGAAACTCGAGCTTGGGACCTGTGATTGCCTGCAAAATAACAAAATGTGGTGCTGAAAGTGTTGAGTAAACCACTTGAAAATAACATCAACACTGCCTGTTTGAAGTAATTTTTATTTCTGGACTGCATAAAAATGTTTCAGCAACAATGCACATTTGTCACATACTGTTACATTATATTTGTGTCTGTCATATTGCTGAAGGCATGTGGTACATATTGAAAACAACTCGCTTATGTTATAGGTTACCTCTGTATTGAAAACAATGAACACAAATGTCTGTGATATTGCTGAAGGCATGTGGTACATATTCAAAACAACTCGCTACTGTTATAGGTTACCTCTGTATTGAAAACAATGAACACAGATGTCTGTGATATTGCTGAAGGCATGTGGTACATATTCAAAACAACTCGCTACTGTTATAGGTTACCTCTGTACTGAAAACAATGAACACAAATGCTTATTTGTGATGGAATAGGACCAGGTAATTGTTTTCAAAGCTTACTATGCTGAAAAACAAGAATTATGTTCGCATGTTCTAGGGCCTGTGCTTTACTGTAAATCGGAAAAACAACGCAGATTTGAACATTTCTCATGCAATTGTTCATTAGTAGCAACATACATTCTTTTTTATGCTGTTAGTGTTGTGGTTATCAGCAGGAGCAACCTAACTATGAGGAAATGACGAATTTACCATATCAGCACGAACATAACGCGTGGGAGCGAGAAAATTAAAACAAAATTATGGTTGTAACGTAGCCTCGATCGAACTGCTCAGGTCAAGCGTATAGCCGAGGGTACGAGCGCCGCGTACATACTTTGCGCCAATGAAAAGTTGGCTTCTCCTGGGTTCTCGCAAGCATGGTGGCGAAGGGTGGTTGATATGCCGTGATGAGTTCGGGTAAAAAATTGCACTATTTTAATACCTTGGAATCGAAAATAGCGCGAAGGGCATTCCGAAGCATTAAATGGTGCCTCCAGCGGAATACTGAAGATTCTTTGTTTTCATTTCGCCGAGTATGAAATTTTTCGTCGCACTTACCTGCACATTGATGGAGAAGTATCCTTTCCTGTTGCGGAAGACTTCTGCATCATTTCCTCCCGGGCTCTTTATCGGGATGTGGGTGCAGTCGATGCAGCCGGTCACGCCAGGGAACTTCGCCACCCCATAGAAGTCTTCCATAACTGCCGGGGCTTCGGCGGCGCTCGGGAACTTCACCAGCTCCGCGAACAATGTCTGTGATATCATGCACGATATGCGCGCGATGATGCGAGACACTGTCGGTTGCGACACGTTCACAAGATCGCCGGTGACGATCTGGAAGGTCCCCGCGCCGTAGAATCGCAAGGCGACGAGGAGCTGAAGCAGCGGCGGCACCGGGAGGCCGCGTTCGTCGGTGTTGGCGCGCAACGGAAGCCTCCCAAGCAGCTCCAGTACCGCTTGTTTTGAAAAGCGATACCTGCTCAAGAACTCGGCGTCGTTGTAAATCTCCATAGGGTTTTGCCGATCCCTGAGCACTGACCGCGGCGCGCGCGCGTACCTGTACGCTCTGTCCTCGGCGATTTCGTCCGCGCGAGCACAGAAGCTGACGAAGTCGGAAAAACTGCGATAGGACTCGGCCATTTTGAAATACTGAAAAGAGCCACTTAAGTTAGCCGGGAACCTAACTTAAGTTCTGGGGTCGATAAGTGCGTCTTTCACTCTGACTTAAGTGCAAGTGCAGTTCATGAAACGCGTTAAGGGCCGGAGAGCCACTTAAGTCGTAACTTAAGTTTAAGTTTCGTTCTTGAATACGGCGGTAAGCCTGGGCATAATTTTTTTCCTTTGGAGCATTTACTTCTTTTTCATTCATCTTGAATTGGCATTAAACCTGACAAAAGGTTGCAGGTCCGGGCGCCCTCTCTCTTTTATGTTTTTTTACCTTTTCTGAAAGGAGCAATAAAAGGGCAAAAGGTCGTCGGATGAGATGGATATTCGGCCCCGTTGTGTCCAGGAAGGTCAAAGCACCTGTCCGGGCATTTCACGAGCGCGGTTGGCGGCCTTCATTACTCAGTTCGGGGAAGGGCCTTTGTTCCTCCCTTGGTCCCCTCCGACAAGGCTGCTGGTCAGCGCGCCTTGTGAAGCCAACAGAAGCGATGATCCCCACGCTGGCGTCGCTGTGTCTTGTGGTGGGATAAGTGCACATGGTTTATTTTAAACAGAAAATAAAAAAGGTGAAGGAAAATAATGTTGGCGGCCGCAGAAATTGCTTATATCTTAAGAACGCGAGCTGCGGTCGCTACGTTTCCTAGGTTTAGTTTCTAGGTTGCTAGGTTGTTCCCAATCGCGGCCTGTCCGGTGCTAATGCTTCTTAGCACCGTTCGCTGCGTCACAGGTCTGACCGCAGCCACTGAGGACTGAGGGTTGAGGGTTAACTGTGTTGTTCATTGAAGGTTGCGGCCAAGTACTACACCAGGGTGGCCGAATCCTGCTCTGGTGAGGAAGTGCGTTGTCGGGTCTATTCATCGAGATGAGGCCGCACCCCAGGCCTGTTTGTACAGTTCCATCGACACGTGGAGTGTCCTCTGTCTAAAAAAAACACCCGGTGGAGAATTGCGAATGGCGGAGACCCAAGGGGTGGAGGCCCTACGCCTTGCTAGGGCTAAACCTGAGCGCGAGGCCCAGAGTCTGAGAGTCACGAAGAACGCGGCCAACAGAGTACAAAAAATACAAAAAGTAATCAAGTTCGCGCCGCTCGCGCGCAAATTTCCTGGCTCTGTCCGAAAATAAGAGCCCGCGAGCGGCCAGTATGCAAAATCATTTATAGGAAACGGCAAATTGTACGCACCGCCCTCTCTCAAACTAACCCAGCGCGCGACACACTGCACCAGCGGCCGGGGTGGGGCGCCTGGGCGCGTACCGTCCGAGGTAGCACCCACGGAGCGTTTGTGCCGCGCGTGCACTAGCTGGCGAAGAGCAAGCGTGAAGTGAAGCCCGCCTGCTCGACCATGGTGGGATAACGACATGAGTGGGTGGCTCCCCTCCGCCCCGACGAGGTTGGTGGCCTCCCTAACCGCCGCTGAATTGGCACCGCCGCCGACGTCGGCGCGTCGGAGCTTACGCAAGACCACATTGGGGGCACGGCAGGAACCTGATACCTCGACAAGAATTTTACTCGTATAACCTCAAGTAGGGGACTACTTGACTATAAGAGAAGAGCTTTCCAGTTCAACGTCTAAAATCATATCTCGCCCTGCGAGAGCACGAAAACAGACGTTCGGGAAGATGTGCAAAGGCTTTTCTTTTTTTTTCTTTTTTTATTTCCCTAGAAATACACGGGATCGCCGATGCCAGAACACACTTTGCCACCCTATTCCCCGCCCCCGGATACTTTGTCTATACAGACTCGCAGGCAGCTCTGCGTGCCTTCCACGAAACCGATCGGCCTTAGATGCCGCCCTCATAGCATTAAGCCCACGACTGGTGACCCTTCGGTGGATTCCTGGTCACATGGCCATCCCCGGCCATGAGCTGGCTCACCAGCTTGCCTGCGAAACTATACACCGGTCGCCGGGGATCCATTGGACGAGCCCACCGACGGAGCAGGCGGTCAGGGCTTACAGACACACGGTCTACGAATACTACGTGCAGCAAAAATTGGACTTAGCTGATTTACCACCACCACACCCATCCGTATCGATCCGTGAAGCTCGCATTCTTCGCCGAATACATTTTAATCTCCTACATACACCAGCCAGACTTTATCTATACCGGTACACTTCTACACCTCATTGCCCAAACTGTCCACACACATATGCAGACATAGAACACTGCCTTACACCGTTCCACGCAGCCTTCCAGTCCCCCGCCTTCCAGTCCCCCGCGAAGAAAGGTTTGGTTTGGTTTATGGGGTTTAATGTCCCAAAGCGACTAAGGCTATGAGAGACGCCGTAGTGGAGGGCTCCGGAAATTTCGACCACCTGGGGTTCTTTCACGTGCAGTGACATCGCACAGTATACGGGCCTCTAGAATTTCTCCTCCAAAGAAATTCAACCGCCGCAGCCGGGATCGATGGATGGATGGAAAAACTTTATTGTTAATAAATTGGTGTTCTTGACCCTTACGGGTCACTGGGCGCTGTGGTCGATCCGTGGGCAAGGATGCCGCACTTGACTGCTGCCATCGTGGCTCGGCACACAAGGAATCGTTGCGCTTCCTCGTCCTCGTTGGCCAGCAAGTGCTCCCACTGCATCACACTCGGGTGGTCTATTCGTGGCTCTAAGTCTGCCTTAAACAGGTCCATGTGACATGTTCTAGTGTAGGTTTACCCTGACACCACGGACATTCGTCTGCATATTGTGTACGGAAAATCTTGTGTAGTTTGTGCAGGTGTGGGTAGGTACCGGTTTGTAGTCTGCGCCAGTCTACCGCCTCCTCTTTGGTGAGCCTTTTGTGTGGGGCTGGGTAGCGTTTCCGCTGACCCGTGTAATTATCCAGTATATCTGAGTACGTGGGGTTAACTGGGTCAAAGGTGCCTGTGGTGCAAAGCGCTGAGTCTGCTCGGTTGACGTACCCTCAAGCTAACTCGTCTGCTGCCACGTTGCCCCTCATGCCCTCATGTCCGGGAACTCACACTATACTACGTTTAGTGTTTTTGTGTCTTCTCGTCGTGTGTAGAATATGATTGGCGATGCGGTCGATCCTGTCTCTTGTGTAGTTTCTACATGCTTGTTTGGAGTCCGTCACTATAGTGAGGTTGTGTCCTGTTGCGTTGCCGTGCGATATTGCCAGAGCAATGGCGGCTTCTTCAGCTGCTTCTATGTTTGGGTTGTTTATTGTTGCGCTGGTTATTTCTTGCCCTCCTTCGTCTGTTAAAACGGCGATCGTTTTGCGTGTAGACTACGTTGGGATTGTCGCTGAGTTCCCTGGTGAGTGCTCGGACTCTGGCTTGTCGTCTTTCATGATGTAAATTCGGATCCATGTGTCGGGGTATTGGTCTTACCGGGATGTTGTTTCTGTCTTCATTATTAATCTGTTCCTTGCCTCTTTATGTACGTAGAGGAAGCCGTAATTTCTCCAGTAGGTGTCTTACCGTTCTGGTTTGATGAGTCTGTCTACGTCTAGAAGCGCCCTACGTTGCGCTTCTCGTAGTTCGTCGAAGGTGTTCGATACTCCCAGGGCCATTAGTTTTTCGGTTGGTGTGGACATTGGAAGTTTGAGCGCCGTTTTATAGCGCCGTTTTAGTAGGGTGTCGATTTGTAGAGTCTCTTGCTTGTTTAGTTCGTGGTAGGGTAGGCTGTACGTTACCCTGCTCGTGACGAGGCTGTCTATGAGTCTTAGGGGGTCCTGTTCTCTCATCCCCTTCTTTCTACTGCTGATTCTTCACACGATTCTGGCGACTTGCTCTGTTGTATTCTTAGTAGAGGCAATGATTTTGCTACATCGTCCTGTGTTTTGCAGCCACATTCCAAGTACCCTGACTTCCGCTTTCTCAGATATTGTCTCGTTTCCGAGTTTCAGGGTGATTTAGGAGTCGTATTTTCGTGCAAGAGGACCGGGGTTCGAATCCCGGTGCCACGCAATTCTCCACCGGATTAAAAAAAAAGACTCCGCGTGTCGATGGAATTGCCTACCCAGGCTTGGAGTGCGGCCTGATTTCGGTGAACAGAACCGACAACGCACTTCCTCACCAGAACAGGATTTGGCCACCCTGGTGTAGTACATGGCCGTAACCTTCTATGAACAAACCAATTAATCCTCGGCCCTCAGTCCCCAGCAGCTGCGGAGCAACTGACCAAGGCGGCGGTCAGATCTGTGACGCAGCGGAGGGTGCTAAGAATCTCTGGCTCCGGACAGGCCGCCATTGGAAACTGAACCTGGCAACGTTTAACGCAAGAACCTTATCAATAGCAGTGCTATTGGAGGAATTAGCCGGTATTAAATGGGATGTCATAGGGCTTAGTGAGGTTAGGAGGACAGATGAGGCGTATACAGTACTAAAGGGCGGGCATGTACTGTGCTATCGTGGATTAGCAGATAGGCGAGAACTAGGTGTGGGATTCCTCATTAATCAGGATATAGCTGGCAACAACGAGGAGGTTTACAGTATTAACGAGAGAGTGGCAGCTATCGTAATTAGGCTTAATAAGAGGTACAAGCTGAAGGTGGTGCAGGCCTACGCGCCTACATCAAGCCATGATGACCAGATAGTTGAAAGCTTCTATGAGGATGTGGAATCGGCAATGACCAAAGTAAAATCACAGTAAACTGTACTGATGGGCGACTTTAATGCAAAGGTAGGTAAAAAGCAGGCTGGAGACAAGGCGGTAGGTGACTATGGCATAGGTAATAGGAACAGTAGGGGAGAGTTATTAGTAGAGTTCGCAGATAGAAATAATTTACGGATTATGAATACCTTCTTCCGCAAGCGAGCAAACAGGAAGTAGACGTGGAAGAGCCCCAATGGTGAGACTAAAAATGAAATAGACTTCATACTGTGTGCACAGCCTGGCATCGTAGAGGATGTGGAGGTCCTCGGTAAGGTCCGTTGTAGCGACCACAGAATGGTAAGGTCTCGTGTTAGCTTAGATTTGAAGAGGGAACGGAGGAAACTGGTGAAGAGAAAGGCTATTAACGAATTAGCATTAAGAGGGAAGGTAGAGGAATTCAGAATGTCGCTGCAAAACAGATTTTCCGCTTTAACTGAAGAAGACGACCGTAGTGTTGATAGAATGAATGATAATCTTACAGCTATCGTTACAGAGTGCGCCGCAGAAGTAGGTGGTAGGATGGTTCGACAGGATACCAACAAGCTATCTCAGGAGACTAAAGATCTGATTAAGAAACGTCAAAGCATGAGGACGTCTAACTCCACAGACAGGATAGAACTTGCAGAGCTATCGAAGTTAATAAGCGCAAGGTAGCCGACATAAGAAAGTTTAACATGGAGAAAATCGAGCATGCTCTAAGGAGGGAGGCAGTCGAGCACAGCAATGGCACATCCTGCCAGTAACGAAGGAGGAAGTAAAGAAAGCCTTAGGAGCAATGCAAAGAGGGAAAGCAGCTGGTGAGGATCAGGTAACAGCAGATTTGTTGAAGGACGGAGGAGAGGTTGTGCTACAAAAACTAGCCACCCTGTATACGCAATGCCTTGTGACCTCGAGAGTACCAGAAGCTTGGAAGAACGATAACATTATCTTAATTCATAAGAAAGGAGACGTCAAGGACTTGAAGAATTAGACCAATCAGCTTATTGTCGGTTGCCTACAAGGTATTTACTAAGGTAATGGCTAATAGAGTCAGGACAACCTTGGACTTTAGTCAACCAAATGATCAGGCAGGCTTTCGTAAAGGATACTCGACAATAGATCACATCCACACTATCAATCAGGTGATAGAGAAATGCGCAGAATATAACCAACCGCTCTATATAGCCTTCATTGATTACGAGAAAGCATTTGACTCAGTGCAAACCTCAGCTGTCATGCAGGCATTGCGGAATCAGGGTGTAGAAGAGTGCTATGTGAAAATATTGGAAGATATTTATAACGATTGCACAGCTACTATAGTTCTCCATAAAGTCAGCAATAAAATTCCAATACAGAAAGGTGTCAGGCAGGGAGACACGATCTCGCCAATGCTCTTCACTGCCTGCTTACAGGAGGTATTCCGGGGTCTGGAATGGGAACAGTTGGGGATAAGAGTTAATGGAGAATACCTGAGTAATTTGCGATTCGCTGATGACATTGCCTTGCTAAGCCACTCAGGACAAGAACTGCAAAGCATGATCAATCAGTTAGACAGGCAGAGCAGAACGGTGGGGCTAAGAATTAACATGCAGAAAACCAAAGTAATGTTCAACAGCCTAGCAAGGGAACAGCAGTTCGCCATTGGTAGCGAGGTGCTGGAAGTAGTAAGAGAATATGTCTACTTAGGGCAGGTAGTGACCGCAGATCCGGATCATGAGAGGGAAATAACTAGAAGAATAAGAATGGGGTGGAGCGCATATGGCAGGTTCTCTCAGATCATGAATGGTAGCTTACCAATATCCCTCAAGAGAAAAGTATACAACAGCTGTATCTTACCGGTACTCACCTATGGGGCAGAAACGTGGAGGCTAACAAAGAGGGTTCAGCTTAAGTTAAGAACAACGCAGCGATCTATGGAAAGGAAAATGATAGGTGTAACGTTAAGAGATCGAAAGCGGGCGGAGTGGGTAAGGGAACAAACGCGGGTTAATGACATCTTAGTTGAAATCAAGAGGAAGAAATGGGCTTGGGCAGGGCATGTAATGCGAAGGCAAGATAACCGCTGGTCCTTAAGGGTAACGGAGTGGATTCCAAGAGAAAGCAAACGTAGCAGGGGACGGCAGAAAGTTAGGTGGGCGGATGAGATTAAGAAGTTTACGGGGATACAGTGGCGGCAACTGACAAAGGACAGGGTTAATTGGAGAGACAAGGGAGAGGCCTTTGCCCAGCAGTGGGTGTAGTCAGGCTGATGATGATTTTCGTGTAGCTTTTTTGATTCTTACGTATTCTTATTTTTCTGCTGAGCACGATAATCCTCTGGCCCTGGCGTATTGTTCAGTATGGTCGATTGCTCTTTGTAGCCGCTCTTGTTTAGCTGCTAGGGAGCCTGTGGTTGTCCATATTGTTATGTCATCTGCATACATTGTGTAGCTGATGTTTTCTATTTCGTCCAGTGCTTTCGTGATTCCTATCACCGCTATGTTGAATAGTGGCGGTGATATTACTGAGCCTTGCGGGGTACCCTTGTTTGGCACCGTGAAGCTCTCCGATCTTGTATCTCCGATGCCTAACGTAGCTGTTCGTTCCGTGAGCAAGGCTTTAACATAACGGAAGGCTCTGCTTCCACAGTTTATGTTATTGAGACCTTCCATGATGGCCGCATGTCCCACGTTATCGAAGGCTCCCTTTATGTCGAGCGCTAGCACTATGTGTTCGCCGCTTCTTGGTGTTTCAGTGAGGACGTCCTCCTTTAATTGTAGGAGTCCATGGTCGAGAGAGGGTGTGGTAGATGGTCCTTGGCGATCACAAAATGTACAAGGGAGGGGAAAACCTCAGGTTGCTTGAGCCAACGTTTCGACAAGGGGACTTGTCTTCGTCTGGGCAAAGCGTTCATCATTGGCAGGGATTAAATAGGACCTTCGCTCCGAGGAGGAAGGCCCCGGGGGTGGGGAAGGAAAGTGGTGTGAGAGGGGATGCGTGTCAGGAAGGGGAGGGAGGTGAATCTTGATTCGTTAAGCTGCAATAGTGGAAAAACTTATATCCTCAGAGTGTGTAATGAACAAAGGCTTCGAAGGGGCTGCGACGGGGGGTTGGCGCTGGATGGACCTGAAAAACTCAGACAAGAGAATTACAGGGAAATGAGAACAAGGCAAACAAAATAGGCTGGCACTGGAAGGAGAACGAAAGGGGGGACATGTCCAAGGAAGGACAAGGCAGGGGGGGGGGGGGGGGGGGAATGGCTCGAGTTCAGAGAAAGCCAAAAGGTGGGGGCAGAGGGGGTAACAGGAATGTCATGGTTTCCGAGAACTGATAGTAGGGGTTTAGGAGAAGAAGAAAAAAAAAGGTGAACAAAGGGAGAGGGTGAGAAGGCCGGAAATGTGGTGGAAGATATGACGTGGGAAGGGTGCAATGAGCGACAGTATACTCAGAAGTACTTGTATTTGGGCGTGTTGGTTCATAACTTTTCAGTAGGACACAGGGGCGCAACAAAAGACACGGACATAGAAGCAGACATGGACAAGGGCTTGTCCCTGTCTACCTCCACGCCCGAGCCCCCCATCGCGCCCCTGTGTCCTCCTGAAAAGATAATATACTTATGCGAGGTTCTAGGAAATGGTCTGACCACGTGCAAGACATTTGTAAATTTAAGATGATGCTAACCCTGAAATGTACCTGAGAGATTCCAGGTTTCCTCTGGACATGTTAATCTCAGTTGGTTGCAGCGTTTTAAATTTGTGGATTAGGAATGCTTCTCTGTATTTTCTGTCCCCAGTCGATTTGAAGCCTGACTGAAGAATGAACAATTTCAGTTCGTCGAATTTGTGATGGCGTTGATTAAAATGGGTCGACACTCTGGATGCTCGATGCTCGATGGATGCTCGATGTACTTCTTTGTTTTCGTTGCGCATAATCTTTTCCGCCGTAGGGCCGCGACTGCCTTCACGAAGTGAACGCGAAGATCACAAGGGGTGCGGGGCGGCACGTAGAGCCATGTAGAGGTAGAATCGCTAGCTGTGTGGCATCGGGTTGCATCACGCTACGCCGCCGCGGTGGCTCAGCGGTTATGGTGCTCGGCTGCTGACCCAAAAGACGCGGGTTCGATCCAGGCCGCGGCGGCTAGAATTTCTTTGGAGGAGAAATTCTAGAGGCCCGTGTACTGTGCGATGTCAGTGCACGTTAAAGAACCCCAGGTGGTCGAAATTTCCGGAGCCCTCCACTACGGCGTCTCTCACAGTCTTAGTCGCTTTGGGACGTTAAACCCCATAAACCAAACCAAACCAAACCAAGCATCACGCTACAGCGCGCGGCGACTGCGTTCACAAAGTGTGCGGGCGAGCTCACGCCTTCGCACACGTAATCAGTCCGAGGTCTCTGCCGACGTCTTTTAAAGCGAAAAACTTTACTACGCCATGTTCCGCGAGTTTCACTGACTCCGTTGCTCCTGGGTCAGTGGACGCCTGAAGCGCGCTTCGAGTTACGTGGCGTTGGTGAGAGAGATTACAACGTTTTGCCAGAAACGCGGCACTGAAGCTGTACACCGTCGACGTTCATGGTTGGTTTATGTGGTTTAACGTCCCAAAGCGCTACTGATTTCAATCCGGCTATTACTTTTCGGGAGATCTCTCTCCTGTATCAAAACGCTCACGGCCGATACCCACCCCCGTGTAAAGGCCTCAAGAAGGCAGAGGAGCGTTGGCTTCTTCGCCTGTACACTAACACGGTACTGTGCCCGGCAGTGCTCAAACGTTTTGAATTCGGCCTTTTCGGGCGAGTGTCCACACTGTGGGGAAGTGTTTGCGGACACGTATCACATGGTGTGGGCATGCCCTGCCAATCCTGCTTTCCCACCCCACCCCCACCCCACCCGAGAGGACTGGGAGGCTGCCCTGCTCGGCTGCTCAACTCTCCAGGACCAACGAGCCCTGGTGACAAGAGCCCGGGCCGCTGCGGAGGCCACAGGGGTCCCGGACTAGGGATCCCTTCTAGTGATTGTGAGGGCCGGGCCTTTCAGGCACGGTCCAAGCAATACCTCTCTTGTATATAGTATAAATAAATGTTTTACACCACCACCACCAAAGCGAGTCAGGCTATGAGAGACGCCATAGTGAAGGGCTCCGGAAATTGCGACCACCTGGGATTCCTTAACGTGCACTGACATGGCACAGTACACGGGCCTCTAGAATTTCGCCTCCATCGAAATTCGACCGCCGCGGCTGGGATCGAACCCGCGTCTTTCGGGTCAGCAGCCAAACATATGGCTACGAGCTACAGCGGCGGCTCGTTGGTATTAGCGTTGACAACGTTCTATACGTTCTAACTGCCCCCGGGGGTCCCGGAGGCAGTGGACGCCTGACATCGCTTCGAGGTTCGTGTCGTTGGTGAGAGAGAGGTGGGCTGCATGCGCTAGCGCTGACAACGTCGTGCCAGAGACGCGGCACTGTAGCAATAGGCCGCAGCGTTGATGGGTGAGCAACCTCTCCCGATCAACCATTAACTGGCTACCTATCCAGTGTCGGGAACGCAGTCAATGTTACGGACGCCAAGCCACGTCTAGTTGCCCGATGCACCACAGCTTTCGCTCTCTAGCCAGGTTCAACAGTGGTTAAACCGCAGCTTATTAAGGCTGAAGCCTTTAATGCCTCATCGTTGTAAGCAATAGTTGACGACAAAAATGTCACGCTTTTCAATTGGTCGAAATGGTCGTGGCGTCACAGTGTGCGATGTTCAAACGGGGCCAATAGTAGTTTGGCTAGTAACCATGCAACCAATTAATGGGATCGTATAGTGATGCTCCAAGTAAGTGGCACTGAGATTAGTTAATTGCTTAATCACCCAATTAGCCTAATAAATTTTCTAAGCAGGCCAGAGTCTAGTTAGTTGCTTAATCACCCAATTAGCCTAATTAACCTTTCAAATCAGGCCAGCTAAATAAATAAAACCGAATAGGAAGTCGGTCGAGTTCGGGAATCGTACCCCGGTCTCCGGAGTGCGAGACGAGCATGCTAACCACTCCGCCATGCCAGCTCGATGGTTTGGAATGAACAAAGGCGCGTCTAGTGAATGCAGTGTCTTCGTTCACTCCCATCTTCCTCCCTTCCCGTTACGGCGAGGTTCAGGTGTCCATGGAGATATGCGAGACAGATACATTTCCTTTCCTCAAAAACCAGTTTACCGACGAGCAAGGCGTAGAACCGAACGGGCGATTGTGTTCTGTGGACTCCCTGGAAGCGCTGTCGCGTTTCACCCTTAGAGGCGAAGCTTAACATCTTAACAACACATCAGTGACACAAGCAGCAACACCGCGCTTAAGGCTTTCGCCTCACCGCACTTTAGGTCAACAAAGTGCCCCCCCCCCCCCCTGAATTTTTTTGAAGCGAAAGCATCACTACGGGACCTCGGGCTTTCTTTGCGGCGCTTGAGGTTTTCACCTTCAAATGACCTTGATGAGCTTTAAGCTACGAAACCAATGGACCTGGAGCTTGGAAAGCAAAGGAAATGCACATAACTGCGCTCTTGGAAGAGTGGACACCTCAAACCAGCCAGCCAGCCCTCAGTCGTGCTTTAAGCTACGTGACGAGGCGGTAGTGACAGATGTGCGCTGCATGCGTTGGCATTTATGACGTAGTGGCAGAAACGGTTTTTGAGGAAAGAAAATGGCGCAGTATCTCTCACATATCTCGGTGGACACCTGAACCGCGCCGTAAGGTAGAAAGGAAGGTGGGAGTGAGAGAAGAGAGAAAGAGGTGCCGTAATGGAGGTCCCGGAATAATTTCGACCACCTGGGGATCTTTGACGTCCACCGACATCGCACGGCACACGGGTGGTGGAGGAGACTGGCGCCCCCACCTGATAAAAGTCTAAACAATAGGGAGGCAATCGCATGGCGACGCCTCCAAGCTGGGAACTTCGTAAACCCGGTCTGGGCATGTCATGTTCATAGAGATAACAAAGAAAACGATAAGTGCAAGCACTGTGGGGCGAGAGGGACCCTCGACCACATAATCTGGGAATGCGCTAGCTCCCCAGGGGCTAACGAAAACATATATTGTAGAGAAACCTGGAAAGCCCTGCTGCGGAGCTAGGCCCTGCTTCACAGCAACAAGCCATCCGCCTGGCGGAAGAAGCCGCGCGGAATCAAGACCTCTTCGCCTGCTTCTAATCGCGGAGGTCCCGGCCCACGTCACCAAGGCCTGCGTGCCGGGGACGGGGAGTAGGGGGCTTCCTTATCTGGTGGAAAATAAAGTTGATATCATCATCATCGCAACACAAGGACGCCTTTTGCGTTTCGCCTCCATCGAAACGCGACCGTCGCGGTCGGGTTCGAACCGACTCGGTGGACGAGCGCCTTAACCACTGAGCCACGGCGGCGGGACGCGAAAGCTTCGTTACGGTACCTAGAGCAGCTTTCGCCGTACGACCATTTTTCACCTTCAAATGACCTTGAGCTTCGAAAGCAAAAGAAAGGCGCAGAACTGGCCCCCTGGGACAGGGTACACGTTAGTCGCGCTTGAAGGTGAACCCTCTTCGTTAGAACCCTCTTCGTTAGCCTCCACGTTTCTGCCCCATAGGTGAGTACCGGTAGATACGGCTATTGTATACTTCTATCTTGAGGGATATTGGTAAACTGCCATTCATGGTCTGAGAGACCGTGAAATCTTAATTCATTATTGCGACAGCCACCGTCTCTACCCAGTACCTGCTAAGTGGCTGTGTAAGGCGGAGGAGCGAACTCTGCGGCGCCTGCAGACAGGAACTCTTCTCTGTTCTGCCATAGCAAAACTTCGATCCGAATACAGATGGGCGCTGCCCGCACTGTGGAGAGTCCCAAAGGGCTCTAGTAAAGCGGGCGCGAGACGGGGCCTCGTCGTGCGGTGTCCCGGACTGAGGATACCGACGATGTAGCAGGGTTTTTTTGACCTTCAAACTCTCTTTGCATATTAAAGTTTTTCTCCACCACCACCACCCCAATCTTATCACTCTCACGATCCCGATCAGCGGTCACTACCTGCCCTAAGAACACATATTGCCTTACTACTTCCAGCACCTCGCTACTAATTGCGAACTGCGGACGTCACACAGCAATGGACGCCTTTTGCGTTTGAGGATTGAAAATTAGTTTTGAGCAAAGGAAGTGATGCAGTAACTCTCGCTTATCTCGGTGGACACCCAAACCGAGCCGTAAGGGAAGGGATGAAGGAGGGAGTGAAACAAGAAAGGAAGAAAGAGGTGCCGTAGTGGAGGTCTCCGGTTAATTTGCCTCCATCGAAACGCGGCCGCCGCGTATGAGTGGAACTCCAATAGGGTGCCTCTTTCTTCCTTCGTTCACTCCGTCCTTCACCTCTCCACTGACGGCGCGTTTCGGGTGTCTACCTAGATGTGCAGCAGTGGCTACGTCTTTCCGTTCCTCAAAACCAATTTCTGTGAGTGAGGTGGAACTGAGGAGGGTGGCACAGAAGACTGACGCCAGTGGGAGCGCGATACTTGTAGAAACAGAAAGGAGAGAGAGAGAAGAAAAGCACGTGTTCACGCGGTGCTCCGCTGACGTGGCCTTCCCACAGAGCAGTCATCCGCCTAACCAGACGCGTCTCCAACGTCAGTTCGGGAGGAGGCCAGTGCGCATTGTCCGGGGCCTGAGACCGGCCTTCATTAGAAGGCGCGTCGGGGGCTCCTCGAAGCTAACGGAGGCACTCTGACGGACACCTGGAGTTATGCGTGCGACAAGCAACAGCTTTCCACAGCGGCTGTCACTGCGGCGGATCGACACGTCATCGCATAAGGTGAGGACTGCGGGGTCCGCTAGTAATGGGAAACGATACCATCTACAAGGGCTGCGATGGGAAGCAGGTGCGTCCACAGCGAGACATGGTTACTCCGGTGCAGTATGGTTTGAGCATCTGGTCATCATTCAGCAGCCTGCGTTTTCATTTGCCCGGCGATCACAGTGTTCTCTGTTTGGGCGCAGTTGCGTTGCAGAGTTGGTCGCATTACTCCTCTAGTTTAGCCGATGAACACTCTGCGTCTGACTCAATCTATGTCCGCTAACGAGATGTAGCCGGCATTTGCGTGCGCGAGCTGATTCAGTACCGCGTGCTTCTGCTTCAAGGTATTCAAGGGGGGGGGGGGGGGGGTCGAGGCTTTCGTAAGCCTAATGACCTAAAGTTGCTCAAGATGGCAGCGATTAACTTCCCCGCCGCCCCGTCGGTCGGAGAGGCTACGGCGACCACATGGACAAGCCTTTGCGACAAGGCCTAGCGTCGAGAAGCGCCGCGTTCTACTGAAATATCAAGAACGCTGTCCATTGATGCATATCGATGAAAAGGTTTAGATTAAAAGAATGTCGTGTTTAAAAATAGCATTGAGATGGCGAATACGTTTTTCGGAATCTGGCCTCTGTCCTGGCCCCTTTTCGGGGACGGGTAACCGTACCGCAGGCGTAGTGGTTGTGACTGTTCCAGCAGTTTTTACGAGTTCATCCTGCGCCTTCGAGTTCACTCATGAAATGCAGACGACCTTCACTATATTATTTCTGAGGGAGAGGAACGCAAACACATCTACTATGAAATAACCGCGGAAACGCCCGTATAGCGTCCTGTCGGGAAGCCGTCTGCGCATGGAAGGCGTACTACGTTCACGGCCATTGCATGAATATTTACCAGCATTCCAGTTAGACGACTGGCCGGCGAGTAGTGGGTGAGGCCATAGCGCACGTTTTGTCGGCTCTTAGAGTCTGCCAATACGTGCACTTCTATGCCCGCGGAGATTTCTACTGTCTTCGGCGTGTCATCCCCGCGTGCCCGGGAGCGACTGGTGCTGGACGGCTCCAACGTATCATTATCCGCATTGCACAGCAACACGAGCAGACGGCGCAGTTCGCGGGCTTCTCGATACGCAGCCGAGTACAAATCTGTTGTCTGTAACGGTTGTCGGCCGTCGCCGCAAGTGATGGGACGGTATACCGATTGTGACTGATACACCCTGGAGTGGGACTGGGACTTAAAAATTCAGCGGGCACTTCGACTGTCTAAAGTGCACAGAGGCGAAAGCCGTTTCCGCACCACTTCTGCATGTCAGAGCGAACCCAAAGGATAGGACAGCAATACACATCTCTCTGTCAGGAGGTCCTATTAGAGAGGTGGAGGAGCTCCGTATTCTGGGCCTTTTCATTCACCAGAGACTCAGACCGGACTCCACTATTGCGAAACTCAAGAGAGTAGGCGAACAGGTAGGGCGCATGATCCGCCGCGTTTCCAACAAGCGGGGTGGTCTGCGGGGCAGGTACGCGCTTCGGCTCGTCTATGCCTTCGTGACTAGCCGGATTCTACGCCGTGCCATATCTCCGCACAACTAAGCAAGACGAGGCGCGAATAGACGCCATCATCCGCAAGGCAACTAAGCGAGCCCTGGATCTCCCGGTGGCTACCTCTAATGCCAAACTCAAGGCATTGGGGGTGCTAAACTAATACCAGGAGCTGCGGGAGGTCCACCTCGTGAACCAATACACGCGGCTCACGCAGACGGCTCCTGGGCGCCGCCTGCTAAACCGCTTACACATCCAACACGACTGCACTCCAGAGGAGGCGGAGCGTATCCCAGTACTATGGCGCCATATGCTCTGGGTCTCCCCGCTCCCCCGTAACATGGACACCGACATGCATGAAAACAGACGACAAGCGCGGGCTCGGGCTCTTGAGAGACAACACGGCTCCCGACCCGGTGTATATTATGTAGACGTAGCAGGGCCATCGCCCACGGGATTTTACTCGGCCGCTGTCGTTCACCAGGAAATGCACGTTGATGGACTCTCCTTTCGAGCCCCGAATTCAATGCGGGCCGAGGAAGTAGCGATAGCGCTTGCTGCCACCCACAACAATTCGAGAATAATCATCACGGACTCCCGAAAAGCATGTGAACATTACTTGGCAGGGGAGATCTCCCCCTTAGCTGCTTGTATTCTACGACGGACTGCCACTGATCCAACACCCAAACGAATCATTTGGGCTCCTGGCCACCAGGGCTTACGAGGTAATGAGGCCGCTGACGCGGCTGCCCGAGCGCTTACTCACCGGGCTCCTCATCCCAGCTCTTCTGGCTCGGAGACTAACCAGCCGCTGCTGCGATTCAGGGAAATATTAACACATTATAGCGACAACCACCGCATTTTCCCGGCCCCTGCAAAAGGGCTGAGTAAGACGGAGGAGCGAACTTTAAGGTGCCTGCAGACAGGTACTCTACTCTGTCCTGCAATAATAAAACATTACGATCCTAACACGGATGGGCGATGCCCACACTGTGGGGAGACCTGTGATATCTCATGGTGTGGGCATGTACTCAAAATCCCCACCTCCGCCTTCCCCTACCCCTTCCAGAGAGGCATGGGAGACTGCCCTCCTCAACTGCTCCTCGCTTGAGTCCCAAAGGGCTCTGGTGGAACGGACGAGAGACGGGGCCTCGTCGTGCGGTGTCCCGGACTAGGGACGCCGACCATGTAGCGGGGCCACTCTGTGGCTCCCAAACTCTTTTTCACAAAATAAAAGTTTTCACCACCACCACCACTTTGCCTATGTGACACTGGTGACGTCACCGCTGTATGCCGTCACACATAATTGATGACTATGTAACGACATATTACTAATTAGTGGTTAATTACTGATTAATGACTAAATACTAATTAACTGCTGATTAATGACGGTTAAGCTTCGCCTTTAGGACGCGACAGCGTGTTGTAGCGCTGCCAAGCAGTCCACGGAACGCCACCACCCGGTCGGCGCGATGCCTTGCCCTTTGAACGCAACGCTTTTTGAGGAAAGGAAATGGCGCAGTTCTCTGTCATCTCGGTGGACACCTCAATCGCACCGTACAGGAAGGGAGGAAGTGGGAGTGAAAGAAGAAAGAGGGACCGTAAAACGAAGTAACTGTCTCTCATATCTCGGTGGACACCCGTCACAAGCGTGACACCTCTGCTGACAGCCTTCTGTTGACGACGATGAGGCGTTAAAGGCTTTCGCCTTAAAAATGGGACTCGACTGACAGGGAATGGAACGCTGCCATTTGAAACTGACGCTTTTTCGTGTTTTGAGTGCCGCCAACAGTGATTGCGATTAAAAAGTTACCAACCTGGAACGGAACGCTGCCACCTGAGATTGGAACGCTGCCGGCTGAGAGAGGCACTGGCGATTAAGACGCTAGTGACGAGTTTCTGTCGTGAATTGTGATAATATGGCGTTTCTTGAAATAACTGGTTAGATAGAAGCGGTGTGCAATGCACCGGAATTATTGTCGGAAATATTTAGCTCCACTGAAATAGCCGCCGCGAAGGCACCTGCCGAACTTACTGTGTGGGCTGCAGAACATACTAGTTTTTCATGGCCGACGTTAAGCCCAACTTTATGGTCTCTGACCGGTAATGGGTATCTCGTAAACACTTTGCTTTTCAAACTGACAAATACTTTAGCGTACACTCAGGACGAAGAAAAGATTGCTAAGGCAAAACGGGACGTATATATTTGCTCCCCTACTTGGAAAAAACTTGAAAATTGGTTTTCAGGAACGCGAAGGCGTATTTAAAGGCTCATCCCATCCGAGGCGCACGAGCGCAGCGCCTACGCGCCCAGCGCCGCGCCGAGCGCCGCGCCGCGACAGGTGTCGGAAGACATACGCAACTCGATGGCCTGTCGCCTCCTGTCGCTGCTACTAGCGCTCAGCTCAGCGAACACAAAGGCATAGGGAAAACATAGGGAAATTGCGGGGCGCCTTTCCTCCAGCGCAGAACAAAAATTCAGGGGGCACTTTGGCTCTCTAAAGTGCTGCAAGGCGAAGGCCTTTCCTGGCGCACTGTTTGTTTTTATTTATTTATTATTTTTCATATTTTGCTTTTTTGCTCTTTTTATTATTTTTATTTTACTTTCTTCTTATTATTTTTGTTCATTTTCTTATTTTTATTTTTTCTTTCCTTCACTTTATTCCTTTATTTTATTTATGAAACCCATTCATTCACTAGATGCGCCCTTTATTCATGCTCGAGCCTTGAGCCTTCGTGGCGGAGTGGTAGTGTCTCCGCTTCTAATGCCAAAGGCTCTGGTTCGATTCCCACCCTCGGTGCAGTTTCTTTTTAAGCAGTGACGCCGAAAGGCCGACAAATCTGCCGACGCGTCTGTCGACACGGCTGCCGACAGCGTCTGCTAACGACAGTATGAGGCATTAAAGGCTTTCGCCTTAATAGCTCTCCCTCGGGTTATTGTCTTAACCATGGACACTGGTGTCGCGATAGGGTCCGGCTGTTCAAGAGCTCCCCTGCAATCCGCAGCCGTCCACTATGCGGCGTCTCTACACACCACGTGCTGGTCCGTGGCGTTGAACTTCGCATACCCCGCACTCTGTCAGCGGTGGATCCACGCATTCGCAATTTGTCCCGCAGTCGCAATCTAACGCAGCGTCTATACACCACTTTCACTGACGTGGGGCTCAAGTTCACGTGGTTATTCGGCAACGCCTCCGAGCATCGCCTTATTTGGTCACTGACGGGCCCGAGCTATCAGCGATCACGGAAGAAAGGTTTTGTTTGGTTTGGTTTATGGGGCTCAACGTCCCAAAGCGACTGAGGCTGTTAGAGACGCCGTAGTGAAGGGCTCCGGAAATTTCGACCACCTGGGGTTCTTAAACGTGCACTGAGATCGCACAGTACACGGGCCTCTAGAATTTCTCCTCCAAAGAAATTCAACCGCCGCGGCCGGGATCGAACCCGCGTCTTTTGGGTCAGCAGCCGAGCACCATAACCGCTGAGCCACCGCGGCGGAGAAAAGGCGAGAGGAAGATGGAGGCCTTCTAGCTGAAAGTATAAAAAAGAGTAAAATGCTGAAGCAGCGTAGGAGTGTTGAGCGTTAGCAATATCGAACGAATATTGCGTCATTCGCCATCTTCGTTGTATCCGGTACAAAAATTTTTGTTATATCCGAATATCTTCTTTTTTGATTCCAACGTATACAGCGCAAGAAGACAAATCGTTGGACATCACTTCGAGTCTATTAGTTCGGCCGTAACTGACGTCAGAAGTTAGAAGTCAGGGTTTGGGGAACCAAACGTCGCCGATGCGAATCCCTATCAAAGGCTTCGCTTCGATTCGACCCGTAATTTTATGCTTCGTAACGTGCTGATTCGTTTGATACCAGTCTGAACATTCTACGCCAATGAGGAGGTCCTCACCCTGTGTACCAGTGGTACCACCCATTGGTCCCACTTGAATGAACTTGTGACGTTCTGAGTGACGTTCGCAGGGCAGCTTCCTCTGGGGCGGCTATATAGCCGAGTGCGCAGCTGTGGATGACGTTGATGGACGCCACGGTGACGAGTACACAAGTTTCCTTGATGTACCTGATGAAAAAAAAAAAGATTGCGCATACAGGAGACAGTGGGTTCGTGTGCCCTCCTTGCTATTGCATTGCCGTACGACTCTCTTGTGCCCGCATGTGCCCTGTTCACATATAAACCCTGCACTCTAAACACGAATACACCTATATGGGTGTAAAAAGGGAGTAAAGTTGTCCTCTATCACACTCCCTTTTTAAAGGGTGTGCTCTAGAGGACAACTTTACTCTCTTTTACTCCTGTCTGTTTAGAGAGTGCACGGATGAAACTGCAATCCCTCTTTCTGCGGAGGTGGAATAAGGGAACGCGTATAGACCTGCTCATCGAATTGTAAATGTAAGCGCGCTGCCCTCGTAACGTTTCACGTTTACATCTCTCAATACTGTTTCGCACGCCTACTAGCGTGGCATTTCGCTTGCACGTAACGTACGCCAATCACCCCACGTTCGTATACCACGCGTCGCTTGCATCGTTCAAGTCAGAGCTAGTGTCGAATAGCGGAATAAATGAACGCGTGGGCTTTCACGATGCTCGAGCAACCTTTAGCCACGGGAGCAGTCATTTCCTGACTAAATCTGTGGCCTATGCCGTGTTTTTTTTTTACCTCGCTATCGGTTCTTTGCACTGGTGCTGCAGTAGTCGCGGTGCCGGAGACCGGGGGTATCGTGAAAGGCCGCGCGTTTGTTTAATTCACTGTTCGTCACTAGCTGGGACTCGAACCGCTGCTGCTGTTGCCTCTTCAAGATTAACGTGAGGTTAACTTCGCTTTTACAGGGTAGCTGTCGGCGCTTTGGATGTGGAAGCTGGCCGGAGTCGGGGAGGACTTCCCAGAGGTGAAGTCCGACAGCCAAGGAAGGTTGGTATCTGTCTTCGATATACTTTCGAAGTACCGTGTAACGCCGCCGCGGTGGCTCAGCGGTTATGGTGCTCGGCTGCTGACCCAAAAGACGCGGGTTCGATCCCGGCCGCGGCGGCTAGAATTTCTTTGGAGGAGAAATTCTGGAGGCCCGTGTAGTGTGCGATGTCAGTGCACGTTAAAGAACCCCAGGTGGTCAAAATTTCCGGAGCCCTCCACTACGGCGTCTCTTATAGCCTTAGTCGCTTTGGGACGTTAAACCCCATAAACCAAAACCAAAACGGAACGCCGAATTGCGAATACTTTGGAGTCTCCCGGACACATTGCACCGGGGCTACTCATATATATACAGGGACACAGCCGTCAGCATGAGGAGAAATCTGCGTTGTTTGGGGAACAAGAACTCCTGCCCCTGAGTGTGGGTTTGTCAGTATGATAGTAGTTGTGAGACGTCATTTTTATAACCAACCCTCATCCTATACGTGATATTTCACTTACTACTGTCAGCAATATTTAAAACCAGCCTTTTGGAGTTAGAGGAGCGCTTGTTTCGAGCTAGCGTCATCAGCAAGGTATGGCAAACAGGTACAGCCAAGACACGCTAACTAGCGGCATGGTGCTATGTAAGTGCTCGTTAAGAACCCCATGTGGTTGAAATTTCCTGATCCCGTCACGACAGCGTCCCCTATAGCCTGAGCTGCATTGGGGCGGTAAACTCTCATAAGCCATAAGCCATAAACCATCGACCAACTAGCAGGAAGGCTGACTAATAATGAATATGTAGTTCATTTTCAACTATTTCCGTTGGCCTGCTTATTCATTGAGTGACCTCTGGCACATAGGAAGAAATGTCTTCATCACTTTGGAGGTGAGCTTACAGCAAATCGCATTTTAAAGCGAAAGGCTTTAATGGCTCATTCTCCTCTCCGTCCGTCTGTCCGGGGTTGCATCCAGCGCCTGGGGTGACTCATCGAGCGCAGCTGCCAAAATTTGACGTCATCTTCGTTGACAGGTGGCGCTGTCGGCGCGGCGGCGTCGAGCGCTGCTCCGTCGTCAGTGGGTGTGCGGCAGCTAGTGGAGGAGGATGGCTCCCAAGCGGTGCAGTGATTCCGCACCAAGTGGTTCGGCTCGGCGGAAGAAGGGCGACTCACCAAACACGCAGCAGCGAAAGATCCATGAATGCATGGGTCAGCGGCGGCTAAACGCGTCGCCTGGTTTAAAAGCCAGTGAGGCGCAACGCGACAAAGGCTTTCGCCTAGTGCACTTCAGGCTGCCAAAGTGCCCCATAGTTTTTTTTATTTTTGTGCGCAGAACGCGAACGGCTAAGGGGAAAATATTTTACTGTAATCTGCAATGAACACATTCTCCTCCACCCCAATTGGGAATGTGTTCACTGTAGAATACAATAAAGATATTTTCACATTCCATTCCCTTCCGCCCCAGTTAGTAGCAGCGGTTATGAAACTCGGCTGCTGACCCGAAAGACCAAATCAAATCAAATCAAATCTTTATTTCAGCACCGCAAAAATGCTGAGGGTCGTGGACAAAAAGCCTCTTTATGGGCTTGACTAGGCCCACCCGACCGCGGCGGTAGAATTACGATGCTGGCGAAATTCTCGCCCGTGTGCTGTGTGATGTCATGCACGTTAAAAAACCCCAACAGGTGGTCGAAATTTCTGGAGCCCTTCACTATGGCGTCTCTCACAGACCGAGTCGCTTTGGGACCTTAAAACCTCCATAAACCATAAGCCTTCCACCCCAATCTACTTTTACGAGATAGTCCACTTGCAGATATTTCCTCTCTTTTTGGTTTGCTGAAAGAAGCGGCGATATTAAACAAAGTACAAAATCACTAAAAATTAGCAGTGGCTTAGCTCAGTTAGGAAAGCATATACGAAGCGAAGAAAAGTTTCGCCTGCTACATTTTTGTAGTGACACGCCTCGGGGGAGGGGAGGGTTAAAGGCTGACGTTGTAGAGTAAAATAAAGTAGCAAGAAATTAGGCTGTGACTTAGCTCTGATTAAGCATGGATATACAAGCGAAAGGGTTCAGTTGCGCTTGACTTGACGTCATGGCTGTCGCAATTCGCGCACAGTGCACTGGGAGCTCCACGATAACGGTGGAGGCGTTCGGCCGTCCACACACTGCCTGTACGGAGGCGGAAGAGGGGACGCGCGTCTAGTGAATACGGTGCTGTCTTAGAAGGTTGCTTAAGAGACGTGTCCTGTGGTGTGCATTCCTTTCGGGTGTGCACCAAGATATGAGAGACGGGCATTTCCTTTCCTTAAAACCAATTTTCATTTCATTTAATTTTCCTTAAGGCCCTTACGACGCGGTTTGGTTCGGGTATCCACGGAGATATGAGAGAGACAGGCGTCGTTTCCTTTCCTTAAAACCAATTTTCTTTTCATTTTCCTTCCCTTACGGCGTGGTTCGGGTGTCCACCGAGATATGAGTGTTTCCTGGCGCACTGTTTTTCTTTTATCTTTTTATTTGTGCCGCGCATGACGTCACTCGGTTTCACGCATGCGCAGCTGTGGCAAATCTTGGCTCCGCCGGCTCACGCGAAGCGCGGCTGTGGTGCGCGTAGTGAAGCTTTTCGCTTCAAAAGTTGCCGAACATCGGTGCAGGAAACAAGCTCCGCAGTGTGTGTGCTATAAACGAGCAATCAGCGCAAACGCGTTACATTAGCTCCGATTAACAATACGAAGCCAGGCGTGCAGTTACTTGCCTTTGTCGTGATCATCGCTGATCGTTGTTTCGTGTCGAACTGCAGGGCACCTGCTCCGGTCTCCCGTCAGGCTCATGCATCCCTTGCTGGAGAAGACAACGGTTGGGCAGGTCTAGCCTGCCGCTGCACCGTTAGCTTCGTCATTGCTTCGGTCACGTGGGTGTTGCTCCGACGCCGACGCACGTCCCGCCTGACAAGGGGGGCAGGTGAGCTGGAGGAGCACGTTACTGGCATGTACAGGTGCGGACATGAGTAAACGGAGCTCGATATTCTGTTCCTCGCGCCCTCCGCGTAAAAAAAAACAAAACAATAATCGTTTGTCCTAGAAAAAGCGCACTAGCATCCACTACCAGCATGCACATGCCATAGTTGGCAATTCAAATTAGGTAACGCGTGAAAAATATTACGAGCCAGTAGCATGTTCCGTTAATATTTTTCCGCACCTCTTCCCTTCGATGCCACGTCGGTTGTAGAGCGCGTTAAGCGGCAAAAACACCGGGCTTTTAAGTGCTTGGCGTTCACAGCGGAGCTTCCTCTGTCGCGGCTGCATAGCCGAGTGCGCAGCTACCGGTGACGTCGATGGACGTCACGGTGACGAGTGGACAAGTTTCCTTGACGTACCCGTTGAAAAAAAAAAAGATTGCGCATGCAGGAGAGAGTGGGTTCTTGTGATCTTCATTGCTGTTGCACTGCCTCGCGGCTGTCGTAACTGTGCCCTGCTCGCGTATCAACCCTGCACTCTAAACAGGAATACACCTATATGGGTGTTAAAAGGGAGTGAGGTGTCCTATAGCACACTCCCCTTCTAAAGGGTAGTTCACTAGAGGACAACTTTCCTCCCTTTTTACTCGTTTATCTTCAGAGAATTTAGAAATGAAACTGCAGTCCGCCTTCCTGCTGAGGTGGAATAAGGGAACGTGTATATACGGGCATATCGAATCGTAGATGTGAGTGCGCTGCCCCCGTAAAGTTTCACCTTTGCAGCTCTCACTACTGTTTTGCAAGGAACGTCTACCAGCGTGGTATATGTGGCTTGCATGTTACGTACGTCAAGCGCGCCACGTTCGTACACCACGCGTCGCTTGCATCGTTCAAGTCCGAGCTAGTGTCGAATAGCTGATTAAGTTAACGCGCTCCCTTTCACGAAGTTCCCGTTCTCCGGCACTTCGGCTACTACTGCGTCAGTGCAAGCAACCTATAGCCAGGCGAGCAGTCATTTCCTGACTAAATCTGTGGCCTGTGCCCTGCTTTTTAACCTGGCTAATGGTTGTTTGCCGTGACGCCGTAGTAGTCGCGATGCCGGAGACTGGGAGCATCGTGAAAGGCCTCGAGTTCGTTTAGTTCGCTGTTCACCACTAGCTCGGACTTGCTATTGTTGTTGCATCTGTTGTTGTTGTTGTTGCTATTGTTGTTAACGCTATTGTTGTTGCATCTTCTTGATTAACATGAGGTTAACTTCGTTTTCACAGGGTAGCTTTCGACGCTTTGGATGTGGAAGCTGGCCGGAGTAGCTCCTCCGAGCAGGGGTGAGGACATTCCAGATTTGAACTCCTGCAACCAAAAAAGGTTGGTATCTGTCATCGATACACATGCCACATATCGTCGAACGCTTTATTTGGAATACTTTGAAGGCTGTCGGAGAATCCTTACTGGGGCTACTCATGGATAGGGCGACACAGCCGTCATCATGAGAATTCGACGTCGTTTTGAAAACAAGAGCTCCGTTCACTGAGTGCGGCTTTGTCAGTATGAGAGTAGTTGTGAGACGTCATCTCTGTAACCCGCCCCCGTCATAGACGCGATGTTTCGCTTCATGCTGTCAGCATGTCTTAAAAACAGTCTATTTGAGTTAGAGGAACGCTTGTGTTTCGGCGTACCATTACCAGCTAAGTATGGCATCAGAATACGGCTAAGACGTGCTAACTAGCGGCATGGTGCGATGTCAGTGCAGGTTATAGAACCCCAGGGGGTCGAAATTAACCGGAGCCCTTCAACACGGCGTTCCTCATAGCCTGAGTCACTTTGGAACGTTAAACCCCCATGAAGGAAGCAGACGAGCAGCCTCACCGGCCTCGTCTTACGCAGACCACTAAAGCGGGGTACAACTCAAGAACAAAGCCCCAGATGCCCCTCAAAGCAGGCCATGTAGACATTGGCGTCGACCGATTGTTCCCCTCAACCTATCTCTTTATACCTGCTAGCCTAAAATGGAAGGGGGTGGCCTATGAGTGGAGAATAACAAGGGTTAATCGAATTTACTGCGTGGTCATGAAAATTGGTCGACACCGCTGGCAGGTGGGCGTTCTTTGAGGGGCACCTGCTGCTTCGTTCATGAGTTGTGTCCCCTAAAGACTGGTGGGGCATGTCTCGTTGTTGATGTCGTTCTTTCTTCACATCCAATCTACTCTTCTACAGCAACATGATCGACGCTTTCTAATTATAGCCTCTATTTCGCAGCGCCTCCAGCGCCATGGGTAGTAGCCCGGTCGCCTGGAATGCCTTCGTCGCGTCCGGTACAAGGCCGGACGGAAATCCATTCCAGAGCTACTGCGCGCTCGTAAGCGATCTTTTGTCGACAGACAGTGGGATGATAAATCTGCATGTGTGTGCCGAAGTAACCGCTGTCGACTTGGCGTTTACCTCAACCACACCTTCCTGGCGTTCTGGTGGCTATAGTGAAAAATTATCCTGCGTAATGTCTATCTATCCCTGCGGAATTTCGGGACCACGACTAGCCACAAGGCTGCTGCTGCTACATCAGCCCGATTAAGCAACCCTCTGTGACGTTTGCTGGCGTCATGATGAAAATGGCTCTAGATTTCTTAACGTTAACGATCGGCAGGCGCTGTTAACCGACAGGGCAAGGAACAGGAGATTTAAGTGCACTCATTTCAGGCCACAAACTGTGCGTTTCACAACTGACCAATGCACTTCTCCGCGTTTATATTAAACGAAGAAGTGCGTACGTGCTGATAGGCAACGTTGTGGGCCGTGGTTGCACTCAGAGGTTTGGGATTCCTTTGACACTCGTAATAAGAATAATGATTATACGTATTCTAGTCTTCCGTGCAAAGGCACTGAAATTATGCTCACTATGTGAAGCCCACCCAGAAGTGTTTTGGAAAAGTACGCTCACAAATGAGGTGTCAGGGATATCCTGAGCGCTTCTGCCTCGGCCACACTTCGTATTTCTCCCCACAGCCTGGCAGTGCTTCAGGCAATGAAAGCCGTTTGGTAGCAAGAACGCTTCGAGAATGGTACGTCATCTAATCTCTTTTAATGTATACCCGAGGTGTCACCTAGGATTAGATATCCCTGCTGACTTGAAGATTATGGATGAAGTGCCAGTCCGTTGCTCAACGGAAACGTCCATTCGCACACACTCGCCCGAGATCTCAGCTGCCGAGCCGAGTTTATGATCAGCCTCCCTGCTTCCTCTGACACTAACATCTCACGCGCTTCTCCACTCACCACTTACAGGGGCATACTCCGAATGTTTTCTCTTCTAAACACCACCCTGTCCCAAGACCTCCTCCAGGACCACCCACCCTTCCGAGGCCACGCTGCCCAGTGACGCGACCTTCAACAGCGCCTCGGCTCTCCCGACTCCTGTTGGCCGCTGCCCAGTGTCGCGACCTTCAACAGCGTCTCGGCCTCCCCCGACTCCTGTTGGCCGGTAACCGCCTTTGTGTGCTTTTCATTTTACACAAGTGTTGTGTGATTGCCATCATGTATTTTGTTTCTGAACCCCACACTAGCCTCTGGCTATGGGTTCAGTGTTTTGATAATGTGTATGGCAAGAGTAGAAATAAAATGAATGAATGAACTGGCTTCACAGAAAGTTCCCGGCAAGGAGACGCACGGAGAATGAGACCGGGAAAGGGCAATGCCGGGAGGAAGAGCCAACTCAAGGGAGCCGAAAGAGAGGAGAGCCGAAGCAGCCGCCAGAAAGGTTAGATATGCTACTGGCTGGAAATGTCTGCTGTGCATTCGCGCAAAGGGCATCCCCCCCCTCCTTCATTTCCTTTTATTTGCCTAGTAATTGCCAAAGCGTATGCCGCCGTGGTGGCTCAGTGGTTATGGGGCTCGGGTGCTGACCCTAAAGACCCGGGTTCGATCCCGGCTGCGGCGGTTGAATTTCTTTGGAGGAGAAATTCTAGAGGCCCGTGTACTGTGCGATGTCAGTGCAAGTTAAAGAACCCCAGGTGGTCGAAATTTCCGGAGCCCTCCACTACGGCGTCTCTTATAGCCTTAGTCGCTTCGGGACGTTAAACCCCATAAACTCACACCCAGAACTACCGGCTCGAAAGGTGTCTCTATCCATCCGCACACCGTGATTTAACAAGACGCGAGGCTGTCCAATGGCGCACAGTAAAAAAATCGCTGAGGCTTAGCTTAGGTTAAGCCTAGTCAGATGCGAAGCATATTGTCGCCGAGTTGCATATCGAGCACGCCGCTTGGCTAGACGTTCTTCACGCTCATCAGTCTCTGTAGCACGCCGCAACTTTTGCTTCTCATTCCAACGAGCAGCCCTGACTCCAGGAGGCATCTCTATCCCGTGTACGCCTAGCAGAGGCAGGCGCACCCCCTTGTATACCGCCGCTCCAGCATCACGTGTTCACTACAGCGCACCTAGCGGCAGAAGCAGGAAACACATTGGTCGCGACGCCTCGCGCGACGGCGTGAGCTGGGGCCCCGATTCTCCTATGTCGTTACGTCAGGCATCACGTGGTCCTCCTTGGTCGCGACGCCTCGCGCGACGGCGCGAGCTGGGCCCCCGTGTTTCATCTGCTGTGACGTCACGCATCACGTGGTATGACATGGAGGTCACGAAAGGTCAATGCTAACGACACCGCCGCGCTCGAGGAGCTGGGTTGGGCTATTTTAGTATGCTTCGCATAAAAACTGGCAGTTTTCCAAACCCCCTCTTATACAGTAGGATCTTTCCGCTACAGATAGACCCCATGTGCAAACACTGCTTAACTCCGGCCACTCTCATACACATGGCATGGACTTGTACACGCTACAACACGAACAACCCAAACACCCCAGAGACGTGGGAGTCTCTCCTGCGTACTTCCGAGCCAGGAGGCCAACGCCGGTTTATCCAGCGTGCGGTGGAGGCCGCGACATCCCAAGGGATCGCCGCCGACCTCCTCTAAGCAAGCGCAACCGGTCCTTGGACTGGTCCCCCGTTTTTGGGCGCAATGAAAGAGTTCACCAGCACCATCGTGAAAGGCCGCGCGTTCGTTGAATTCGCTATTCGACAATAGCTCCGACTTGACCCCTATTGTTGTTGCATCGTTTTGATTCACATGAGGTTGATTGATTGATTTATTGATTGATTGAAGGAATCTTTATTTACTGAATATTCGCAGAACATCCGGTAGTCCGGTAGTCCACTGTTTATTGCTGCTGCGCTGGCCCTCCCCACCAGCCAGTGCTGACGGTGAGGATCATCGCTGAGCAGAGCAGCCTCGTACTGCTCCTCTGAGGGGTTTGGAATGGGGTCAACTAAGTGATTAAATTGGCATGTCTACCACATGGTGTGGGATCTCTCCCCAGTGTGGGCACTGCGGAGAGTATGGTGTAGGGTACCACTGGTGTAACTTAGCAGGCGTTCGGTATGTGTTGGTTTGTAGACCACTAAGGTTAACTTCGCTTGTGCATGGTAGCTGTTGGCGCCTTGAATGTGGGAGCTGGCCGGAGTCTCTAGTTCGAGCTAGGGTGAGGGCTTCCCAGATTTGAACTCCGGCAGCCAAGAAAGGTTGGTATCTGTCGTCGGTATACTTCCTAAGCCCCGTGGAACGCCGTATTGCGAATACTCCGCAGAGAGACATTGCACCGGGGCTATTCATACTGGTACAGGGACACAGCTAACAGCATGAGGAGAAATCGGCGTTGTTTGGAAAACAAGAACTCCTGCCACGGAGAGTGGATTTGTCAGTGTGAGAATACTTGTGAGCCGTCATTTCTGTGTCCCACCCTCATCATATACGAGGTCTGTTAGAAAAGTATCCGACTTTATTTTTTTTTCAGCACCTGACGGATATGAAACAAGCGCGCTTGCATCAGACGACCTTGAACCTTGAACCTTCGTGCGCATGCACGAATTTTTTCCCGCCCGCCGATAGCGTCAGTCGCTGGGACGCAGCGTTTGAGTGAGGCAGTGCGCAGTGCTCTCGTCGGTTTTTTATTCCAAGGAAAATGGCGGAGCGACAGGAGCAGCGTTACTGCATCAAAATTTGCCAGAAACTGGACGACAGCCAAGTGGAAACCGTTCGGAATATTCAATACGGCTTTCGGTGAAGATGCTATGAGCAGCACACCAATTAAAAAGTGCTACAATTGGTTTAACGACGGCCGCACATCGGAGGAGAGTGAGCCACGCTCCGGTCGGTCACCAACGCCGAAATGACCAGGTCATTGCCGAAGTGAACGCTGTGGTGATGCGGAACCGTCGTGTGACTACTCGAGAAATTGCGGAAGAGGTGGACATCAGCAATTTTTCTGCACATTCCATTATCAGCGAAGATTTGGCCATGGAGAGAGTTGCGGCGAAATTCATGCCGAAGGTGCTCACGGTGGACCAAAAGCAGCTTAAGCAGCTTCGTGTTGAAGTCTCACAGAACATGCTGAATTCCACAAACAGTGACCCCGACTTCATCAACACCATATTCACTGGTGACGAGTCTTGGGTGTACGGGTGCGACCCGGAAACCGAATCCCAGTCGTCGTAGTGGAAGCATTCCACGTCGCCAAGACCAAAGAAGGCCCGCCAAGAGTGCAGCACTGTCAAAGTGATGTTGACTGCTTTTTTTTTACTACTTTTGTGTGGCACACCACGAGTACGCACCCTACAGGGTCAAACAACGACCAGAGAGTACTACAGGGAAGTCCTCCGTCGCCTACATGGTGCTGTGTGGTGCAAGAGACCGGAGTTGAGGTCGACAGGAATTTGGCGCATTCATCACGACAAGGCTCCTGCGCATTCCTTGCACTTGATTCGAACTTTTTGGCGAAAAACCAGACTTATGTAGTTCCACAGATTCCTTGCTCTCCTGATATGGCCCCCTGAGGCTTCTGGCTGTTTCCCAAAATCAAAAGGCCATTGAAAGGAGCGCGATTTCAGACAAGAAAGGACATTATGGCTGCAGCAACAGCTGAACTAAACTTTATTCCGAAAAGGGCCTTTTAGGAATACTTCCAACAATGGCAGCACCCCTGGGAGAAGTATGTGGAGTCCCAAGGAGACTACTTTGAAGGTAATTAGGTTTCCAACGCCCCAGTTATGCGAGTTTTTTTTCTTCGCCCAAAGGTCGGATACTTTTCTAACAGACCTCGTACGTTATGTTTCTCTTATTACTGTCACCAATTTTTAAAATCAATCTTTCAGTTAGTGGGGCGCTTGTTTCGAGGTACCATTATCAGCGAGGTTTGGCGTACGAGTACACCTAAGACCTGCTAACTATCGGCATGGTGCGATGTAAGTGCACGATAAGAGCCCCATGTGGTCGAAATTGCCAGAGCCCGTCCCGACGGCGACCCTCATTGCCTGAGCTGCTTTGGGGCGTTAAACCCTCATAAGCCATAAACCATCAACCAACTAGCAGGATAGTTGACAACTAATGAATACGTTGTTTATTTTCAGCTATTTCGGTTGGCCTCCTTATCTATTGAGTGACATGTCGCATATCGCATGTAATGTCTTTATCACTGGAGGTGAGCTCACTGTAAATCACATTTTATTTTCGTGCACAGAACTCGAATGGCTAAGGGAAAAATATTTTACTGTATTTTACAATGAACACATTCCCTTCCACCCCAGTTTATTTTTGGGAGATAATCCACTCGCAGAAGTTTTCCCTTTTTAGTTTCCTGAAAGAAGCGGCGATCTTAAACTATAATATCAATAAAACCGGCAGTTGCTTAGCTTAGTTAGGCCTGGATATACGCAGCGAAAAAAAAATGGCTGTGGTTTAGCTCTGGTTAAACCTGGTAGAGTAGCGATAGTGTAGCTTTTTTCAGAGACTCAGAAGTCGATTCATCGTCATCATTCAGCGTGGATGCACTGTCGTCGGCTAAGCGGGCCCGTCTAACCGCGTCGCTTATCGAGACGCTTAGCGCGCTGTTCCACGGTCTCCTCGGCTCGCCGCCTCCTCTGCCTTCGTTTCTGCGACGAGCCCTAGCTTCCTCCGAGCTGTCCATTTCTACCACAGGCTCCGTATCGTTGTGATACCCGCCGCATCACTGACGACACTCCCCGCATGCGCACAACTGACGAGGCGGGCGGCTAGAATTTCGATGGAGGCTAAATTGTAGAGCCCCGTGTACTGTGCGATGTCCCTCATATGTGAGACAGTTACTGCGTATTCCCTTTCCTCAAAAACCAATTTTCAGTTATACGAAGGAACTCCATTGCCTGTTCGGCGCGACGCCTTGCCCGTGGTGCCATGGCTCAGCGCGCAGCCACGCTGACCTCGTGAAGCAATTGGCGTAGTGTAGCTCTCGCTACAAAGATTGCGTCTACTGACATTTCGGTAGCGACACGCTGTCGTTGTCTCGGGCCACGCGGGGAGGGGGGGAGGTGTGGGAAGGATTGAAAGCTGACGTTGTAGAGTGAAATAAGTACCAAAAATGTTGCCGAACATCTGTGCAGGAAACAAGCTCCGGTGCATACGTCCGCTGTTCGAGCTATAAACGAGCAAACAGCTCAAACGCGTTGCATTAGCTCCGAATTAACAATGTGCAGCGGTGCAGTTACTTGCGATTGTCGTGATCATCGCTGATAGTTATTTCGTGTCAAACTGCAGGCCACCTGCCCCGGTCTCCCGTCAGGCTCACGCATCCATTGCCGCAGAATACAACCGCTGGGCTGGTCCAAGCCGCGGGACCAGCGTGAGCATCATCAGCGCTTCCGCCACGTGGGTGTTGCTGCAACGCCGTCGCACTCCCCCCTTGCAACGTCCTGACAACGGGGACAGGTGAGGTGGAGGAGCACGTGACTGGCACGTACAGGTGCGGACATGAGTAGACGGAGCTCGATATTCCGCTCTTCACTCCTTCCACGTGAAAAAAAAAAGAAACATTGTTTGCCCCAGAGAAAGCGCACATTAGCATCCACTACCAGCATGCAGATACCATAATTGGCAATTCCAATTATTTAACGCGTGAAAAAATATTAGGAGCGAATAGCATGCTCCATTTACGTTTGTGCGTACCTGTACGCTTCGACATCGTGTTTGTTGTAGGTGGTGGTGTAAAACATTTATTTATACTATATACAGAGGTATTGCTTGGACCATGCCTGAAGGGCCCGGCCCTCACAATCACTAGGAGGGATCCCTAGTCCGGGACCCCTGTGGCCTCCGCGGCGGCCCGGGCTCTTGTCACCAGGGCTCGTTGGTCCTGGAGAGTTGAGCAGCCGAGCAGGGCAGCCTCCCAGTCCTCTCTGGTGGGGTGGGAAAGCAGGATTGCCAGGGCATGCCCACACCATGTGATACGTGTCCGCAAACACTTCCCCACAGTGTGGACACTCGCCCGAAAAAGCCGAATTGAAATGTTTGAGCACTGCCGGGCACAGTAGCGTGTTGGTGTAGAGGCGAAGTAGCCAACGCTCCTCTGGCTTATTGAGGCCTTTACAGGGGGGTGCGTATCGGCCGTGAGCGTTTTGATACAGGAGAGAGATCTCCCGAAAAGTAATAGCCGGATTAAAATCAGTAGCCGGATCAGGCGGCGAAAGAGGCGATGCCCGGTGGTTAAGCGCGCGGGCGGTAGTGTCCGCTACCTTATTTCCCTCTATCCCAGCATGTGCTGGGGGCCCAGATGATGGTGCGCCGGGTTGGGAAATCCCGGTACTCACATCTGTGTAAAATTTGGAAAGCATGATCTGGAATTTGGCCCTGTTCAAAATTGCGGCAAGCTTCTCTTGAGTCGGTGATAATGACTCGGAACGCTGGATCCGCAGCTGCAAGTGCGATAGCAACTTCCTCCGCGAATGTAATGTTGGGGGCACGGAAGGTGAGGCCCTGAACTGGGTTGTTTTGGTGGACAACGGCAGCCGTGTACCAACCCCCATGGTGTGGACCTGCCGCGTCCGTGTAAAACACCCCTGGTCGAGCACCATACTGCTTGGAAATGGCCTCCGCTCGCGCGAGGCGGCGGCCATCATGGGCATCTTTTGTCATGTTATTGGGGATGGGGCGAACCTTTAGTGCGAAGCGCCAGGCCTCGGGCATGGATACCCGCATCTCCTCTTGGGTTGTGTAATTGATGTGGAGGCGGGTCAGTAGGCGGCTACCCGCACGTGTTTTGCTTAACCGCAAGTATTGATTGCTGAGATGAGCCTCGCGCAGCTCCCCAAAGGTGTTCGTCATCCCCAGGCCGAGGAGACGTTGGTTGGATGTTGCAATTGGGAGGTCGAAAGCTCTCTTATAAATTTTGCGGAGAATCACTTCGAGAGCGTTCTCATCACATTTGCGCAGGTGGAGGTACGGTGCCGAATAGAGGATTCGACTGGTTACGAATGCATTCACCAGCCGCAGGGCGTCTTTGCATCGCAACCCCCCTCGTTTGCTTGATACCCGGCGGACCACACGGCCCACCTGATCCCCCACCTTGCGGAGTTTCTTCAGCGTGGTGTCAATCTTGCGGTTCTTTTGTATGTAGAGTCTAAATACTCTGATTTCATCGTGTTCAGGTATCGGGCCACTAAGCAGGGAGAGGGCAATTTTGGTTGTGCACCTTGGATTGGGACGTATGTGCACGAATTCCGATTTGCTCGGGGAGAGCGCGTTGAACGGCAGGAACAGCGGTAGAACGCCGGTGTTTAAGTGCTTGACGTTCGCAGGGGAGATTCCTCTGGCACGGCTACATAGCCGGGTGCTGCGCAGCTGTGGGTGACGTAGACGGACGTCACGTTGACGAGTGCACAAGTTTCCTTGGCGTAGCCGATAAATAGAGAAAGATTGCGCATACAGGAGAGAGTGGGTTCTTGTGTTCTTGTCCTTTCTATTGCAGTGCCTCACCGCTCTCTTAACTGTGCCCTGTTCGCGTATCAACCCTGCACTCTTTACACGAGCACACCTCTATGGGTGTAAAAAGGGAGTAAGGTGTCCTATAGCACACAACTTTTTGAAACGGTGTGCGCTAGGGGATAACTTTACTTCCTCTTGTCTTTCTGCTTAGAGAGTGCAGAAATGAAACTACAGTCCCTCTTTCTGCGGAAGTGGAATAAGGGAACGCATATAGACCTGCTCATCGAACCGTAAATGCAAGTGCGCTGCCATCGTGACGTTTCACGTTTACATCTCTTGCTACTTTTTCGCACGTCTAGCAGCGTGGCACTTCGCTTGCACGTAACGTACGCCAATTACCCCATGTTCGTAGACCACGCGTCGCTTGTACCGTTCAAGTCTGAGCTAGTGTCGAATAGCGGATTAAATGAAAGCGCGGGCTTTCACGATGCTTAAGCAACCTATAACCACGTGAGCAGTCATTTACTGACTAAATCTGTGGCCTATGCCATGGTTTTTTACCTCGCTATCGGTTCTTTGCACTGATGTCGTAGTAGTCGCGGTGCCGGAGACCGGGGGCATCGTGAAAGGCCGCGCGTCCGTTTGATTCGCTGTTCGCCACTAGCTGAGACTCGAATCGCTAGT